>NC_086327.1:125691724-125991724 GCF_036172605.1 Pelobates fuscus | reverse complement strand
CAGTCGCCTTTTACATCTTCCAATCGTCTGTTTAATAGTATCGTATGAGTTAAACGTGGCATTTTTGTGAAATAAAACTAACTCCGATCAGGGAGAAATTAAGTGGTTTATTGCTATGAATCGTTTATTAAATTTAACTATGTGAGCATGACTTTTTTTTATTTTTTTATTTCTGTACAAATGGAACAAGGATATACTTTTCCATTTAAAGCACATTCCAAAATTTTCTTAGAGATGTTTGGTTACTGCACAAACATTGTAGTTCTTTTTAAAGAGGCTTTGCATCACCAAAAATTAATGTGAAATGGTTTCTTTTAAAAATGTGGTTCTGGTAGAATACTGCTTGCAAAAACCATATCCTGAGCAATGGACGCACCTTCATAGGTGCCAACAATTTTGAGTCTATGATAGACATACTACTTGTTAACTTTAAGATTTACTTAGACATTGTCACTTTTATTTGCTGGTGCAATTAAAGGAGTTGGATCCACTGGGTTGGGTGCCTGACTACCATGTTGTTATGTAAAGTGAACATAGCGCCTTATAACAAACTCTCCATCCAGGTGCTTCCAAAGCAAACCTCTCCAATGATTGCATGTATAGAGTAACTGGGATTTATACATTTATTTTCATCCAATTCTCAGCATGACATACTGGCCACCAGGCTTACTGTATAGGTAGCCCATGCACAGGGCACTCTCATATGGAGCCACAGCAAACTCAGGACAGGAAGACTGCTGCACCTCAAATTTGGCAATGTTGGGGGAGAGAGAGAGAGAGAGAGAGAGTCATTTAGAGTTATCTACGAAAAAGTGTATTGTTAGGAATTCATAGTTTAAGGTCAAAGTAGCCAAACCGAAAACAGAATTGAATAGAGAATTTTTCTAATCTATTTTTTTTTCTAGTCTATTTCGGCATAATTGTTTTAAATTCACATTGAATTTCCGGCAATGCTCGCTGTATTGAAACTCCCTGTATGTCCGTGTACACGTGTAGGAGCAATTTAACTACCTAGGCAAAAGCATATCTCCTTCCCCCCCACCATACCATCATTGGAGGCCAGACTTCAGGCTGCCAGAGACCAAAATGTTAACCAAACAAAACCATGTTTAGTAGTTATGTGGGACCCAGTGCCGGTTTACTCCAGGCACCATAACCACTTAAATGTGCTAAATTGGTTACCTATTAAATTGGTTACCTAAATTGCCTACAGTGCTCCTTTAGATTGCAGGAACAATTCACTACACGCCAAATGGCAGTGATCTGAGAACTGAATTGGAAAACATGGTTTGATAAAAATCCCCAACTCTATTTTTTGGTGCATTCAAAACAAATTGCATATCGGGGGTTATCTTTGGAGTTTAGTGAATCGACTTTTGTGACATAAAGTAAAATATTGCAACAGGATGAAATGCAGACTCCCTAGTCGTATTGAGATGAGAAGTCTGCATGCATCACGACTCAATAAATGGACTGTGGAATGAATTTGACAGTTCATTTAAATACAAATTAGGCATGCAAATGAGATGTCTCTATCTGAATGAAGAATAGTAATCTTACTAAGCATGATTGCACAGACCTTTCTGTGCTGCCTACTGTCTCTCACCCAGGGCCGGCCTTAGGTCTTTGGGCACCCTGTGCGGTTTCACAGCGACCCTCCCCCCCCGTCATCACCCTTCATCCACGTATAGTGTGGTTGTGTGTGTGTGTGTGTAGGGTGTAGTGCTTGTGTAGGGGATTTATTAAATTAAATATGACTTACATGAAAATATTTATTCCTATATCTCTATTGTTACCTTGTTGGGAGAGGTTATAGTCGCTCACACAGGCAGACAGTCAGTCACACATTCGGGCATGCAGTTACAGTCACACGCAGGCAGACAGCCCCAGTCACAGACTGTTTCAGTCACACACAGGCAGACAGTCACAAACAGTTAGTCATACACACATGCAGACGGCCACACACACAGGCAGACAGTCAGTCACACATTCGGGCAGACTGTCACAAACAGTTACAGTCATACACACATGCAGACGGTCACACAAATGGAAAATTACTTCTTTCCATTATGGGCTGGAAGCAAGAAATGGAGTCAGTTGCAGCTCCTGGAGTTATTGGGGAAGCAGGAACACCTTCCTGCTTTCCCCTTTCTGTGCAGCATCGGCTTTTGGGTGTGTTTAGCTCTGTCTCCGCTGACATTTAGGACCACCCCTGCCGCTCAGTAATGTCTACCCACAATGTCATGTATTCTCAACCCGGGTAGCCAGACCTGCATTAGTACCCACTTCACACCTGGCCATATGGTGCCCCCTGCTGCCATGCTGCCTAAGGCCGGCCCTGCTCTCACCTGACTGACTGTTCCCTGCAGATAAGATGGAGTGAAGCCTCTGATCATCATTTAGTACATAGCGAGCAATATCCGGTGTGTTAAACTCACCCATGTCCACAAGAATCATTTTATTTGGTATGTACTTGCATGCTATTGTATTTCCACTCTTTGCCATTTGCTCCTGATTACGTAGATGGGGTCAGGCAGAATGAATTTTGACATTATTTTGAATTTTAGCCAAAAAATAGTAAATTTAAAAAAAACATAGGTGACGAAGTATTCAAATCCATTTCAGCTATTTTGGTCGGAATAATTCCAAATAATGCACAGTTTGGTGTCTTAATCCTGTGTACGCGTGAACCAGGGGTGGTTGGCTCACATTCTTCATGTTGGGCAGCAAGTCAAATCTAAAAGACCAAAGTCACCCAGACCACTGTATTTCAACGAAGTGGTCTGTGTGCAGTGGATCTGTCCTTTTAACCCTGTAATGCATTTTTTTTTTCTAATTTTGAATTATTTTTTAAACGTCTGTTAACCATTGTATTCAACGCTTTCCTATTTGGGAAAATTGGATGTCTGCACAGCATTCACGGTGCATGCGCATCAAATCCCCAATGCTCCTCTATGAGAAGTATTGGACTGGACCATAGCCAGAGGGTCGGGGACCATGCCTCCTCAGTGATGTTGAGAGATGAGAGCAGCACCGATGGAGTCTCAGAACTGAAAAGACGTAACTAAACCTTTTATTTTATATATTTAATACTTTGCAAAAACTTCTCATTGATCAGCATTGGGAAGTCTGTGATTGGACGGCCACAGAAAGTCTGGGCAGGGAGGAAGGAGAGCGAAGGGCTTGCAAAGGAAGCAGACAAAAATCAGCACCTTTTTACAAGCAGTTTTTAGATGTATCCTCATCGGAGTTACACCTATTAACAGTGTGTTTGTTTTATCACAAAAGCTGAACTGAAAATAAAGCTGACTCCTCGAATATTTACAATTCAACTGAAATCCAGTTCTCGAGTATTCACATTTTAGAGTTTCCAAAAATCCTGAATGCCCCCAGGAGAGCAAATCTAATCTGGGGTTATTCAGAAGTAAAAAATCTGGACACTGTTTGAAATAAAGAGATAAATATTGAGAAATCTTTCTTGTAATCTCCTAGTTTTGCGATCCAACATCTAAAAAGATTTGAGACTTTTTGGCTACTACCTGAGCACTGAAATCCAGAACATAACGCTGGAGATGTTGTTCACGTGAGTTGGAGTAACATTTCTCAACATACTCTTTACCCCTTAAGGACACATGACATGTGTGACATGTCATGATTCCCTTTTATTCCAGAAGTTTGGTCCTTAAGGGGTTAAGCTTGGTGATCTGGAAAATGTTTTGTATTTGGCTTTGACAATCACAAATGTAATTATTTATTAACACATACTCCAAGTATACATTTGAGCATTGTGAAAATGGGTCAAGAAAGCGCTTGTCCCTCTGTCCAAAATGTACTTGGGATAGCATGAAGGGACACCAGGTCAGACAGTGGGCTGCTTCATTTATACTACATTAGAAAGAGAGCAACGGTTATTTTAGACCACTGTGATGCTTTTAAACTGTTGGTCAGCAGTATAGCTATTAGTCAAGGCCTCCCCTCTCAATGCAGCTAGCTTCTGATGTGTGAGACCCAGGTGAAAGAAGTAAAACTACTCCTTTTAAAAGGTAAATCAATAGTTACATCGCAGTCATAAAATGAAAAACTGGACAAGGTAAAAAGAGTGGTTACAGGATCCATGGTAATCGCTTGAATGGATTATTGTAACCCTCTACTGATTGGTCTTCCCAAAAGCCGTATTGCCCCACTACAGTCTGTAATTAATGCTGTCGCTAGACTGATTTTCCTCTCTAGTCGGTTCTCTCACACCTCTCCCCTCTGTCAGTCCTTACATTGGCTTCCTGTATCCTATAGGAGTCAATTCAAAGTGCTAGCCCATACCTATAAAGCACTGAACAATTCTAGCCCCTCTTATATCTCCTCACAGATCCATAGGTATGCCCCTTCTCGGACTCTCTGCTCTGCCCGTGACCACCTCCTGTCCGCTGCTCGCACCCATACGGCCAACTCACGCTTGCAGGACTTCTCGCTGACTGCTCCCTTCCTATGGAATAGCCTGCCTACTGCCATCAGACTCTCCCCTAGTCTTTAATCGTTTAACAAGTGCCCTAAAACCCATCTCTTTAGGAAAGCTTGTGGCCTCCCAGAGTAACCTCTACCTCACATACCTGTCCTTTACTCTCTCCTAAAGGGTAGCACTCTACTCTCTCCTCCAGCTCTGCTTCACTCCACCTAATTTGATTGCTATTTCCTGTCCTAATGTGTTTTACACCCTACCTCCTATAGACTGTAAGCTCGTTTGAGCAGGGCCCTCTTCAACCTATCGTTCCTGTAAGTTGTTGTAATAGTCTCATTTATTGTTAAATCTCCCCCTTTAATAATATTGTAAAGTGCTACGGAATATGCTGGCGCTATATAAATACCAGTAGTAGCAGTGATAATAATAATAATCAATCTAAGCAATGGTTTTTAGCCCCAGAATTGGGATCCAGGTTTGGGTCTCCGTGTAACCAGTGAATGTCCAATGTTTCTAAGAAGTACATCTAACAATTAGCCAATTACCTAAAATAAACTGGTTAATTTAGCAGCACTATGCTATGAAAACCCCAATAAAACGCTGAGAAGGTGTATTGCCAAATTAATTTTATTACATATTGGCTTTAACAATGGCTCACAGATCTCATTTAAAACTGAAGAAATGGCTGACGAGCTAATGGGGAGTGTGATTTGTGAACAAAATTGTAAAAAACAACAGCTGAGGGTTAAACTTTCATATTACTTGCATCAGCCTTGGCTACAAAAACACCAAATGTCACCGATCTGCTGTAATTGCAACACCGTACATCTCAATCCATGTCAATAAGAAAGCTTTGTCCATCCTGCCTAATAAAAGGGACGACTAAAAATAGAAGCTTTAAGTTCACTTGTCTCCTTTGACTTTGCGACTTAGAAAGGCTCCGTCCTTTACAGCTCACGGGGCAAGGGATACAAGTGACATTCCTGTAAGCAGAAAATGTATACCGCATCCACAGATTTCCTGTCCTCAGTGACTGCCCCGATCAATGCAAATTGCATTCTATATTCAGTTCTAACCCACTGCTCGACGTCAACAGAGAGGTTTCCTTGCGACTGCTTCCCTCTTAATGTATCTGGGGTTCCAGAAAGAGGAAGCTTCTGTAGAGTGAAATGATGCCATGACATCAGCCCAGCTCCCAATATAAACTTCCATTAGGTAGCAACAGTATATCATCTGTTTGCCACAGAGATCTGTGTGTCCATACACCGCAAGGAGAGGAGTGCAATATAGCGTTATCAGCAGAACAATGGTTTAACCCCTTCAGGACCAGTGTTAATGGAATCCCCTCTTAACATAGCAGGACGGCATGCAATTAGCCCTGAGGGTCTTCAGGGTCGTTTATATGGCCAATACACGGCGTGTATTTAGTCTGTTGGCCCAGTTGGTATTAATCATACCCATTGTACAGTGCTACGGAATTTGCTTGCGCTATATAAAAAATTAAATAATAATAATGGGTGCAAATATTTTGCCGAAAGGGTAGAAGCTGCAAAATGAGAGGGAAGCTTGTCAATTTGATCTAACCTGGAAATGTTGCATTTTAAATCTAATTGTGTGCATCCCCTATTATTGTGTGTCTCTACTTCTAAAAATTGACAAGTATATAATATAGTTTCTGCTACCAATCTATTTCACTGCATTCCATAAAAAAAAAAAAAAAATAGGTTCTAGAATGTTCTAAGAAACACATGGCATTATCTTGGCACATTTCAGATCATTGGTGCATTCAATACATTCTCGGAATACCACGAGACAGACGTTCCGGCTACAGATACCTGGTCTCCCATTTCTAGAATGCATAAAACATACTGTATTATCCAGCGTGTGGCAAATGAGACTGTAGGATAATTCATTGAATTCCCAGAATACCTTGAGTTTAACATTCATAATGTCACAATATCATCACTCCTTCAGAGCAGCATTCCCGCGCTCAGGATTCCTTTAATATTATCTGGAGTTGTTTGCCAGTTGCTTACTCTTGCCATGTCCAGAGGGCCTGACAAATGCCTAAGAATTTTCTTAAGATCGTGAAAGAAACTGTTGCCATAATTGACACTGCGAGAAATTAAACTATGTCAAAAAGTGTAGCTGGGCCCATCATTCCTCCAAATGTTTGAAACCAAAATGTTTGCTGTAAAGCAAAGGTCAGTTAGGTAAAAGAACAAGGGCTTATGGCACTCTTGGCCATCTTTTGGCACTCCAAATTCTGGGGACTACATCCCCCCCTCATGCTTTGCCAGCATTACGGCTGTAAGAACATTCTTGGAGATATAGCACCTGGAGTGGAGAAGGTTGCCTACCCCTGGTGAAGGTTGTATAAAGGCTATATTGTCTGGTGTTGTGATTCTTGAAAACCAGAACCCTCTTGTACCAAACATGAACACTTTATGAAGGTAAAGTGGAATGTTGTGTCCGGTGAAGTATATTTTCCCAAGAATATTGGCGAGATTGGCTCACGGTTCCTGGCGATACGTGCATATGTATATTTGTAGCCATTTCTTCATAAATGAAGTGTTTTGTATTTTTTTTTATTCTTTATTTTTGTAGTGCAAAAGCTGATAACATGTTGTTGCAAGGTACCCCAAAGGCATTCCTCCAATGCTTAAAAGAGATTTGAAACATATAGGTACATGCAAAATCAAGCACAATTTTTATGTTTAGAGATAGCTTAAGTAATCTGATTAACTAGAAGAATATAAAGTAGTTTAAATCGATTAAACAATGCTTAACGTTGTTTACAGTGACCTTTGTGTTATACATATTGATGAGCACATACAGTTTAAGCTTTGCCAAGGTATTTTGTATGAAACATGCTTAAGTTGATCTAGCCAGTGGTTGTGTCAACAATGGTAGGAAAGCATATTATGTACACACTGACTAAGATATAGCAGGGTAGATTTAAGTAGATTATGAGCGACAATCAAAATGTGGAACTATAAGCTTAGGGTATCCACTAGGTAGCATCTATATATGTTTGGTTTGCAGCAAGCCGTTGTTATTAACCAGTACTCCACAGGTAAGATTTAAAAGGGTACCTAGCCGATGCCCAGAGGTAGAGAGACCCAGCTTTCCCTGCAATTAGTCCCTTCAATTAGGCATATGGGACGGGGACTGTGTGTGAGCTGCTGCAGCAGCCTCCAAGGTTGCAATGCCTTATCTGTCCCTGATGGGCCTGGGCAGGCACCCGCTTGTGTTGTAGCCCGCTTCATCCTTCGAGGTCGCGATCCCCCTCCATGCTGCTTTGCCTCTCTTTGTGGCAAGGGATAGCTGGGGTGCTTGCTGCGACTTCGCCTCCAGCGGCGGTGAGTTCTCATCCTGCGCGGTAGTTGTCGGGCTGGTAGCTTGGGGGCTATGGCCCTGTACGACACAGTGTGCCCCTTTTCTCCGTTCCCATCTCCTTGCCCGCGTCCCGCCCGCCTGTGCTGTGGTACCTTACTCTTTTCCCCGGGGGGGTGTCGCTGCTCACTCGGTCCCGGCAGGGTGTGCTGTGCTTCCTGATGTTCGTGCAGCTGCTCATTTAGGGCATGCCAGAATCGGGCAAAAGTGGCCTCTATGCGTCGCACGTCCTCACTGTGGGGTTCCGCTGCGGGCATGCAGTATGGCTCACTCGGTGTGCATGTCGCCGCCATTTTGGGTGCGCCATGTGCTCGGCTACCTTTGTGCTGTGATGTAGTAGGCTCTGTGATCTGCCCGTGACTGCCACTTCTGTTGCTTGTCGTGGACCGAGATAACACCTGTCGGTCCGGGGGGGGGGGGGGGGGGGGGGTTACAGGCTTGGTTTTGGTGTCGGCTGATTCCCCCGGGTGTCCCCGTCATTATAGCTGCCCTCGAGTAGGCGATTGAGCCGTTTTTCGGGGAATTTCCCCCAGAAAGTGGCGAGTATAGCGGGAGCTGAGGTTCAGCACAACCGCTCAGTCTGGATGCCAGGCTCTGCCCCCCCCAAGTGTTTTGTATTTTAACATTGCAGTCTCTGGAGCGACCATATATTTTCTATTGCTTTCACTTCACGAATGTAACCTGTTCCTGTTTCACCCGACCGCAAATAGTGAGCACTTTTGACCCTAAGTGGAGTATATTCTGGATTTTAAATGAAAGATGGAAGATATCCCCAGTTTGTTTGTTTGGTTTTCAAGGTAAATAATCACTGATGAAAATTGAGAGCAGCTAAACTTCAACTTGTATAAGTGACTTGGTAAGAGAGCTCACCAAATTTAGTAATTTAAAAAAAAAAAAAGAAATGTCACTTCCTAAATTCTTGCAGAACCTAATAAATAACCAGAAGTTTGCTTTTGGTTGTTTTTTTTTAATTCTTTTTTTTTTCATTAATCAAGTTTTATTGAAGTATGTCAACAGGCAAATTTGGGCTTGCAGGCCCGTGTTAAGAGCAAAATATAAAGTTACATAGTAAAAGCACAACATAACATAGTATATATCTGAGAGTAGAATCAGTGACTGTTGCAATATCAGGTAACAGAAGAACGCTAGTGTCAGTCAATACTTCGTTCCTCCCTAGGAAGCACATCGTCACAACTCATGTTAGTCACGGTTAACCGGATCATTCAACCAAGGGCTAGGGCTGTGCGGGCAAATCAATATGTATCAGTACCTTGGAGGTACTTGCGTGAGATTCAGTGGTTGGTGTCAAGGATTCTCAGTGAAGGGTATGAGAGGGAAGTGTGGTGTAGTGTGTTAGTGTATGGCATGACCCGGGTGGGGTCTGGTGTTGTTGATGGTAGTAAAGAGGCATGATACTGGGCGGTCATTGTAAATGTAGGGGATGGTGCGAGTTTAGCGAGGGTGCACGATAGTATGAAAGATTCCCTCTAGTGATATGAGCTTCCAACCGAGGCGTCCTCGAACGCACCCTGACTGCCCTCATGTGGCGTGGGAGGTTCAGTGTGGGAGGACCTTGTCTCTCCGCAGAGTCCCCAAATGTCCGACTGGCCTATCTAACGGCCACTTTAGGTCCCATGTCGGGTTATGTATTGTCTGGTTGCGCATACCGCAAATGGTGTGTGAGGGGAGCAGTGTAGCAGATGTCGTGTGGAGGTGGAGGCGTGAGATCCAAGCTGTCTCGGGTTCCACGCGGTAGGAGTAAAGTCTTATCGTAGCGGCTAAGGGATGTGTGATTGCGAGTTTTTTTTAAATTCTTAATAGTTTTAATTTAGATGGTTTATTAGATAAAGCTGGCTAACTAGTTAACTCCTACAGTGTGCTCATGCATTGCTGGAGTAAATGGCACACATGAGGGCACCAACAGTGTGCAAACATGCGCCCGAAGGGGGGGGATGGGGGCGAGGGTAAAGTCGCCATCCTTTGGAAAAGCAGCATAGGTGAGTGTCTGTTTTCTTATTATTTTTTCTTATTCAATATTTTGAATTTACTGGGGTGACGGATCAAATGTATGTCTTTAAATGTATTTTTTACACTTTATTCATGATTCCAGAATTAAAATAAGTATCCAAACATTGCGTTATTCTCTGAGCTTTTAGTGATTTTAATTTCAAATTGGAAAATAAAGGCTCAAATAGCCAAGCTGTGACTAGAGGTGGTAATTTGTTATGCAAAAATGTCCAGCACACATCAATAGGTAAAATCGCAATCCAGATTTATTGAGGACTCCTCCGCAAACTGAACAACGTTTTAACCTAACAGGTTTTCCTCAAGATTTTTGTCATTTTTGTATGTCATGCTATAATTCAGACCGGTTCTATGTGTTTAACCTGATCAAGGTTGACTCTCATTCAAGAAATGTGTTTTTAGTTTTTTTACTGTTTTGGGACACCTCCCTGAGCTATCAGTCAGCCAGCAATCTATTTGGTATCATCACACACAGCTTGTAATCCCAGTTTGCATTTTTGACCATGCCTCTTTTCTAAGAAAAAACAAAACAAAAGCCGCGATTGGGAACTGTTGTCCCATCATATTGAAAACAAGTATTTGCTTGTCCCTGGTGGAATACAACTCCTATAATGCCTAATGAGATTCTGGCTTAGGTTGGTGTGAGTTAAAATATACTTACATCTTCTACAATGGGATAGTAAGCCCACCACTTGCTATACTGCTTACGTGAAATATATCTCTGATCTCAGTGATGTGATCTTTCTGAGCCTAATAAGAATTTTTGTCCACAACAGCTTTATATAGAATGCCACCCGTTCTAATGCATTCTTAAAATGACGTTAACTAATGTAGCCATAAAGAATTAAAACATGTTCCTAAATTGCAATAAAACCACCCATCACTATGAAAATCTTTGGACAGGACACTTTTCCTCGGTGCTTCTCTGTGAGAAACATTTGATTGGACAGTGCCCACTGCCCAGAACTATCAAAGCAGTATGTGCAGACCAAAACAGGGTGGGTCTTCATTGCAGTTAATGAAAAGTAAGCTTATAGGACTTAAAAAAAAAAGTTTTAGTAAATGCATTTTTAAAACTTTTTTTTTAGAATTCTATGCATTAAAAATTTGTTTTCGGACAGCATTTCCTTTTAAGGAACACTGGTGGCCTGTGTTGTTTTTGCTTTCAAAATCTTGTTCCTTTGGAAATGCAAGTCATGACAGCCGAGGTCTACACTAAAGAAGTACGTGTCCTTGGTCAGCACTGTAAGACCAGACCGTCCTAATGGAACGATATTGGTCTTTAAAAAGTCGAAACTAGAATACATTGCAGAAGTTGCAACAAAAACTGAAGTGGGGCCATCCCGTTATCGCTCTCTTGGATGGAAAAAGCTGAACTTCTCACTGCATGAACCGTAACATCTTAATTTTCACAAGATTTTCTCACTTTTATTTTGACATCTTAACTCTAAAATTTCTGTGGGTTTCCCCACAAACTGTACAGCTCTGTTATAGGCTTGATGACAAATCATTCTTAATCTATTCTGGCTGAGCCATCTGCTCCTGCCTATTGCAATATTAGAGAACCGTGCAGACCATACTGTCTTGTCTATGCCAACTATTGCAGTATGATATATGCAGTGTCTGTTTTAAGCAGTCATGACTTGGGATGAAATGGGCATCTTCAGGTTGGACCCTATAAGATCTAAAACATTGGAAATGTTTTTGGACTTTTGAAGACAGAGGGTTTTTTTTTTATATTCTTTATTTTTGCTGTGCAAAAGAGAAATACAAGCAGGCATGAGGTGCCCCAAAGGCAGTCCTCAGGCGATCATTTTGTTTGACATTTGAGGCAGATGATTGACTTGCACAATTTTTTTTATAAGATATACATGTGTAGGTAGTTGTGTCGTAAAAGCTGAGTTAGGAGTGAAACGTGCGCCTGTTATGCAAGCATCTATTTTTAAAAGCGTGTCATGAAGAATAGTCGAGTAGATGTTGTTTGTTTGAGTCTGGTGCAATTAGTGGAGTCAGTGCTTGAGTTTATCACCCCCGGCCACCAGAGACAAGAGCCCCCTGTGAGTGCAATGAGTGGTCAGGGCTTGTGTTGTGTCGTGTGCCTGTGTAGGACCTCGTGTAGGCATTTTGGTGCTAGCGTGTCCCCCCAAGTTGTGTGCATGTGAAAAGACATGTTTGTTGCATGTGAGTAAGGCATAGGTTGTCAGAAGCCAGCGATATCAGTCCTCGAGTGTTCTGTAACCCGAACCCTGCACGGGAGGCCTGAACACTGTAGCGATGAGATTGCGGATAGTGTCTCTTAGCCAGCCCATGTCCGCTGTCGTTGGTGGATGTGGCCTCAGGGTCTCTGTCGGGCATGGTGAAGTCCTTAAGATTGGGCCGGTATGCAGTCATAACCTGGGTATGTTTTGAGTGGTTGGTATGCAGATGTTTTGTAGTGCTCTGATGTTCCATCTTGCAGTGGCAGTTGTTTGTGTGAGTGGGGCAAGTCTGCCCAATGTCCATTTGAGCTGCAGTTCGTTGTACTTCTTTTATGGGCTTTTCTTGCTGTTCATGCTGCTGTGTGACGTGTGGTTGGTCTTGGGTTGCTGCTGGGCAAGAGGTATTGGTTGGCAGAGTGTTTGAGTGGTTGGGGGGAGGGAACCGCAGCATTTTGACTAGGGCTCAAGCCCCACGGCTGTGGCAGGCAGGGTTGGTAGCTTGGCGCATGGTGCCGGTATTTGTGGTGCCGCCATTCGCTGTGAATCTCCTCCACCCCCTTCCTCGCATCTGCCTCTTGGGGTAGGTGTCTCTCGGTGGAAACTCACTGTTAGGTGCTTGGCATGCCTGTCTGGCGGGGATCTGCGGTCTCCGTGAGTTGACGCCTTCACACACTGCCTCCGCCATCTTAGATTCAGGCTTCGGGCCTTCTGGGTACAGCGTGGTCTCAGAGTGCGGCCTTGGGGTGAGGGCCGGGATCACCCCCCCGGGCCACAGGGGGGGGGACCGAGGCTGGGTCCGCACTAGTGTAGCCTGTCAATCAGGCATCGGAAAGCGGGATAGCGGAGCGGCGGCCGTCCACTCCACTCACCGCCAAGAGTTCCCGCCAGTTGTAGCTGAGATCTCCCCTCCGGGGGACTAAAACTCAGGGAGCAAGCCTCTCCCCGGTTCCGGAAGCCTTCTGCCATCGAGGGTCGCAGTGATGGGTAAGTTAGGTGGGCAAAATCGAGTTTGGCAGGCTTACAGGGTCTTTGTTTGCGGGAGCTGATCTTCCCTGCGACCGCTCTGCTTGGCGGCCCGGCCCCGCCCCCCTGAAGACAGAGGTTTTAGACTACAAATCGTATAATTCTTTTGCTAGGTTATGTAACTTTAATTCAAGAGCTGTGAGGGGGCTAGTTTGACACCCCTGCATTATGGTGGGCACCTCATCGTGAAGACAATCTAGACAACCTCTGCGGGGCTTAAATTTAATAGAATTTTCATAAGTGGATTAACACCACATCACCATTTCACTAATATCTCATATTGTATTTGGGCTGTTGAATACTAAAGCCATTGCTTTAGTATTTGAGCTCTGGGCTTAATTTTTGGGTGTTTTTATTGTGATCTTGTTTCCTTTCCACCCTTTATGTAGACAGTTTAGATTGTATTTAGCACCCCAATTACCTAACTCTTTACCAAACAGAGAGAGGAATTTATCTACACAGACGCTTTTCAGTCACAAATTCAAAAGTCTCCTTCTATCCTTCACTGTCCTGGAACCCACCAGGGCCAGTGGGCAAAATCTGGCTGCAATTCCCCTTACAGTAAGAAAAGCATGTTTTAAACCAGGTAACGGTACTTGCAGTATGTGGACACTACGCATCTACAGACTAGGGATCGACTGCTTATTGGTCTGGCTGATATTATCAGCAGATATTCTGTATTTTCAGCAATATCGGTATCTGCCAATAAAGATACAGATATTGCAGATAATGCAGACCAGGGCCACCATCAGGGTCAGTCTCTTATTTACCTTCCCAGCAGCTCCCTTCAGCTCCCCTGTCTAACTTTTGCGAGTCCCGTGGCCGTCAGAGTGTTGCCACAGGTTACCATGGCAACGCACTGCGTGTAACGCAGGCCACAAGAGTTAGACAGGGCAGCTGAAGGGAGCTGCTGGGTAGGTAAGTAAGAGTGTGCTGGGCCCCCAGGGAATGCCATATTCCCCCTCCCTGGCCAGGTAAGAAGCAGGGAGGGGGGACTAAAACATTTTTTTAAAACCTTTATATTTAAAAAAAAAAAAAAATGCCCCCACCCCATTTTATACACCTTACATACACACACAATCTGCATTCATTATATACACACACTACATTCACTATATACACACTACACACACACTGCATTCACTATATACACTCTACACACACACTGCATTCACTATATACACTCTACACACACACACACTGCATTCACTATATACACACTACACACACACTGCATTCACTATATACACACGACATACACACTACACACACACTGCATTCACTATATACACACTACACACACACTGCATTTACTATATACACACTAGACACACACTTCATTCACTCTGCATTCATTATATACACACTACACAAACACACACTCTGCATTCATTATACACACACTACACACACTGCATTCATTATACACACACTACACACACTGCATTCACTATACGCACACTACACAAACACACTCTGCATTTATTATATACACACACTACACACACACACTCTGCATTCATTAGATACACTACACACACACTGCATTCACTATACGCACACTACACAAACACACTCTGCATTCATAGAATATCGGTAAGTTATCAGCCTGAAAGTTCACAGCTTATCGGTATCGGCTCTAAAAAATCAATATCGGTCGATCCCTACTACAGACGTTAACATTTTGGTGGCATTTTTTGTGTGAATGGGTTTTACAGTATATTTTATCTTTTTATTACTTAATTTTTGATAATGTGTGATAAATAACCTTGTGTAATCCCTTTTTATCCCCACTTCTATAAAATTGATGTCCAAATGAAAAAGAATACATGTACATACTAAAGAGTGTACTGAACTTTAGAACAGGTGAATGAATATAAAATTCTGAGGTTAAGTGCAAACTTTAGACCAACATAGTTCTAAAAGTAATGTTTTTTTTTTCTCTTCTAATGAACTTTGGATGCATAGCTTGTTGCCATTTATAATAATGTTATATTTTTGGCTTTCAATTTTTATTTTTTTTATGTGTTCTCTTGGTTTCCATTCTGAAATTGGAATAGAAACTAATAGTTTTACTGAACTGCCGGGTGCATTTTAGCTTCCATTATTGGCTCAACTCCTTTTCCTCATTGTTGCAAGAAGCTAATTCGGCTTATACATGCTTATTCAATTTTCGTCCTTTGTTTAATTTGATCTGTGATGAACGGAAGGGCTAGCTAACAGAAGATATTCTTCATTGTTGAAGAACTACATCTGCCTTGATCCTCTGCCAGCCTAGCTAGTTTATTATTTCTGTTCTATAGTATGTAACTCAAATCCCACAGTAGGACACCGCTGTGTTTTTTGCAGTGCTAGTAAAGATCTGTTTTACATAACAACCAACCGTCTGGCACTGAAAGGGTGTTCAGTGAGCTTATTAAAGGATTGTTGTACGTTGTGCTTTGCAGATATCAAGATTTCCATCTCCCATCCATATTCAGGTGATTACAAGCGATGAGGGTATTATTAACACGACTGACGTCAATGTAGGAATCTTATCCACTGACCAGGCTTGCAGAGAAAATAAACCAGTCTTTGCATTATTAATAAGAAACTCAGTAGGAGCTGGGTGACCGGAAAAGTCAGGTCATCGAATAATGATTACGTCAAGGGCATAGGTTTAAATCAGTCCTTGTACAGCATCCCGCAGAGGCCACTGGCAATGCCTCTTCTAATCAATTTATACAGTGATTGTGTTCACCACTCGTGAACTTCAGAGTCTTCATTTTAAGGCTATTGCGGAAAATGCTAAAAGTCATTTATAATGTATATAGTAAAACTTCACCTCTGCCCCATTGCAATAAAAGGTTCTTTGATCCTTAATTGGCACATCAATAGCCTTATGGTAAGCCGGCAGATCTGCTGTGTAATCAATGCTTATTCGCTTACATGTGAATTTATGTGAAAATCCAATTGCAAATCTCATGCCAAAAGAGCCAAGTTGAGATAATGTAAACATCGAAATATTTCACAAGTGTTGGTAGATCTGCCATGTGTTCATACAGATGGACAGTACATGAAAAGTGCTGCCCCAGGAGATTAGTCCATAACTAGCTGATGAAAAGTGTAAATCAAGCCATCAACACAAGATAATTGAAGCAACTCTGTATGTTCAGGTAATTTACACAAATGTTTTTTTTTTAATTCAAGGTTTTTAAAAATCCAAGGTATTTGGCTGAACGTCATTTTCTCTGCAAATAATACTTTATACTCCTCCATTTGGGGTGTGGGTTCCTCAATTTCTAAATATACTTTTTCAGTTTGCTATGTGTTTATTGCATATTTTATTTGTGTAGGGAGAGATAAGCTTACTGACGTTCATTGTTTTTGTTTTTTTTTAATCCTGAATTTATGTATGTATTTTTGGGCAGGGGTATGACACGTGAGAATTCTGAGCCTATATCGGACCTGGCATATACGGTAAGCTGTGGTTGTCATCTCAAGGCTCGAGTACCGCTAGACATTAGCTAATGAGAATTCAAACCTGGCAAGTAGATTTTTATTTTTTAAAATCTAAGCCTTGTATTATTGTATATAGGGATATGTGTGTCTATGCATATATACTATATATGCACTGTTAGAGGGCCCAGGACATACTTGAAAACGAGAGAAATCTCAATGTATCCTTCCTGGTAAATTTTTTATCTATATATACATATATATCTTATAAATAAAATACTCACCTATTATACAAACTGTATCCGTTAAAGTGATCTATCAGCGCCTGTATCCCCACTGATCGATTCACCTTTGCAAGTACTTTCTCATTGAACAGCTGGGGCTCTAACTGACAATTAGTCTATCTTCAGGGACTCGCACGTAAATCAGAAACGACCTTCGTTTCCACTTGGTTATTTTGTGACAATTTCACACTCTTCAGCTGGCACCTGCAGATGCTTAAAACTTGCTTCAATTCCGCTTAACAATGTATCCTAATTGTAACCAACTACAGCTCACCTTGGCTGTGCCAGACATTCTGAAACTATGAAACACGAGGGTCCACCAAAGACGCAACAAAATGCACAGCATGTACCCAAGTGTGGGTCCGCCACATACTCCATGTAGATAATCAAGGTGTTAAGGTTCATGGCCGTCTCTGGTGTCATTGTAGGGGCACAGAAAGGCGTGTTTTTGTTTTTTACGATTTGGCAGCAATACTAGAATATAACTCTGGACAGAACGATCTTGTTGGTTTTCTTATGTTTTTGTTTAACTGTTATTGCTTACTGCCCATATACTTCTGTTTTTGTTACTGCTAATGTTTCTTTATCTGTCCTGAAATTAAGGTCGTATAAGAGATCTTTTTAAAGAGGCCCTGTTTAAAAATGTTTCCCTCCCTCCACACCCCCACCTCCATGTGGCATCAATGTGTGTGTGTGTGTGTGTGTGTATTATTTATATATATATATACACATATACACATATACACATATACAGAGAGACAGAGAGACAGAGAGACAGAGAGACAGAGAGACAGAGAGACAGAGAGACAGAGAGACAGAGAGACAGAGAGACAGAGAGACAGAGAGACAGAGAGACAGAGAGACAGAGAGACAGAGAGACAGAGAGACAGAGAGACAGAGAGACAGAGAGACAGAGAGACAGAGAGACAGAGAGACAGAGAGACAGAGAGACAGAGAGACAGAGAGACAGAGAGACAGAGAGACAGAGAGACAGAGAGACAGAGAGACAGAGAGACAGAGAGACAGAGAGACAGAGAGACAGAGAGACAGAGAGACAGAGAGACAGAGAGACAGAGAGACAGAGAGACAGAGAGACAGAGAGACAGAGAGACAGAGAGACAGAGAGACAGACAGAGAGAGTGAGTGAGTGAGTGAGATTGAAGCCGTATTAGTCCAGTGATGTAGATGCAAAAAACACATTGTAATACCTTTTTTATTGGACTAACAGAATTTCTTAATGACAAGCTTTCGGGATAACCTCCGTTTCTCAAGTCTGAAGCATTTCTGAGCAAGACGACACATAGAATTCAAAGTTGAGTTATGATATAGGGGTTAAAGCGACATGAGTGTAGATAAGACAAAGAGCAGAGTGAGGGGGGAGAGAGGGAAAAGAAAAACAAACAAGCACCTATTGTGACCATGTGGTCGCCCTGTTGGGCGATCACATGGCCACAGGGGTCCTAATCCGCCATGGGGAGACTGTCTGGGCTGCAGACAGTCTCCCCACACCGGGAGCACCGCCGATCGCCGCCGGGGGAACGACGGCGATCGGGTAAGTACCTCTTAAATTTAGGACGGTTCAGGACCGTCGTCGGTCGGCAAGGGAAAAATGCCGATGACGGTCCTGAACCGTCTAGCGTCGTTAAGGGGTTAAAGTGTTGGTACATATGACAGAATAGTAAGATAATGCTGGGAGAGTGTTCATGTAAAGTGTTGGTAGTGGGACAGGAATCCCAAATCAATATTTAGTCCTCTATTCTTGCTGTTAAACCATTTAATCATTCTGGCTTCAAAGGCTTTTCTTTCCTGGGTATTTTTAAAACCCCCCTTCAGTACTTAGATTTTTAGGTCCTTCTTTGGAATCCGGTCTTCCATTTTCCCTATTTCATATTTATTTCTGCAGTGGTTCTTCTTCCCAGCTGCTGCCATCTTCTTTAGCCTGGCATTAAGGGGCATGGATGCCAAGGGAGCTGCTGTGGTTGAAAGGTATCAGCCATCCGGCAAACCAAACAAAGGCCCAGTGGGCCGTGATCAGAGGATCTTCCCTGCTGGCCCATGCAGAGCAGGCACTGTCCAAGCGCAGGCCCTGCTGTGTGCCATGATAGACAGGTAGGGAGATCAAAAATCTCGCTCATTGACCCACAGGCACTTCACTGCAGGAGCTGTCAGAGGAAGGAGATGGGAGAGGACCAGGGGGCTCGAGCCAGCAACTCTACCTGGTTCTTCCTCTCACAAGGGCAGAGTGTTTCCACAGTCACCATGGCAACACTCCAAGGCCGAATCTTGTGAGAGGACTGAACTCTAGCTGGAGGAACTGTAGGCTATAGTTCCATCACCACCAGATCACAAGGGCTTGCAGGCAAGGCCCTCCTGCCTGAGCAAAGTGAAGAACTGAGGGGGATAGAATGTTTATTATCTTTTTTTATTATTATTTATGAATAATAATTAAATAAAGGCATATTTGCTCCCCCACATTTGATGTGACTCCTTTCTATCATAGCCAGCATTAAGTTTTTCAGCAATTTGAGCTACAGTAGCTCTTCTATGTCATTGGACCATATGGGGTAGTGTGGCGGAACATACCGTTGTTTTCATGGATTTTACTTTTTATACATTCAGTAGTTAGGTTATCCAAACACTCTGTATTCGAATCCCAAACAAGGACCACCCCTGTACCCCATTAGAATGTTCACACCAGCAACTTAAGTGCAAAACTGCAAGGAAAGTAATGAATGGGTGGTCGCCATTTCGTGTAACTGAATACACGTGGTCGGCAAAAGAATGATGGCCATTTTGTCTCCAAGAACGTGGGCAGCGATACTTGGTCGTCTAGTGCCTGGAAATCTTTCCAGCTATGCACTTGCATGAACCCCGGTAAAGATTATTCCGCCTCTCTTCCTACTTTCCGACCAGCTATGTGAACGACATTCAGGAGATGGGAACTACCCACTGGGTGGAGCATTCGCTCCCTGAAATCAGGAGAATCCCTTGTATGGTTTCCACACAGGAACCAATGAACAAAGACCGGCCAGGACACCTATTTCACTTGAACTGTTTTGGGCCATCAGCTCGTGTCCAGCCGGTCAAAACTTTACCCCAACTCTGCCGAACGGATCTGAGTGATACTTGGCCAGGTTGGACACTCAGATCAGAGCGATCATGGGATAGAACTCTGTGGGGGAGCTCTTGGGACATCTAATGATACTAGGATTCATCCTGGAAGTCTCTCCTATTCTTACAGGCAGTTTACCCTCTTATTGTGTCAAGGCATTTTTGTGACTGGGGGTATTTTTTTTGCTCTATAGACAGCAAGTTCCAGTTTGTTTATTGTTTAAGGCAGTATACACCAGGGGAGGTTTTTTCCTCCCAATTTTTCTGTGACATTTTGCTGGGGGTCTATTTTACCTTACTTTAGAGTTAACTACGTTATCTATCCATTGCCTTGTTCAATCTCCCTGTATCCACCTGGTCCTTTTTTTTTTGGTGTATATAGAGCTACTATACGGGATCCCCTTTTTCAAGGGTCTCCTCTATCTAAACTCTTCTGGGGTTCCTGGTGATATTGTGGGTACTTTTGGGGGATTGTATATTTTGTGGATATTTTTCTGTAACTGAGAGATAATTATAGTTTTCCTCACTCAATTATCCCTCAGCCACAGAGGCTCTAGGGAGGAAAAACTCTGTAATATTGTGTTGGAGACCCCATGCTAGGGGTTAGTGCATAAAAGCCGTGTGCGGCCCAAAAAAAAATTAATAAAAAAAAAATCAGTTGACTGAAATATGTCTAGTTTTAGTTACTGGGGGGAATGGATGAGTGTTTAACGGTTCCAGTCTGGCTGAGAGAAGGAATTAGCTGAGGTAACCAGTCGGATTACCCGGGGTCCGCTACAGGTAGCCTTCACTCCCCATGTGTATCAATGAGCATTGGGCACTCATGGCTCTGATGCCGGTTCACCTGTTCTTCCTTGCACCACTTTTGGTAGGTACTAACCCCTGCATCTTGGGAACACCCCACAAAACTTGCCATTTTGGAGATGCTCTGACCCAGTTGTCTAGCCATCATTATTTGGCCCTTGTCAGCACATGAAATTCAAGAACTGACTGTTCACTCACTGTTTAATATATCCCATGCCTTCAGGTTCCATTGTAACAATATGATCAATATGATTTACTTCACCTGTCAGTGGTTTGAATGTTATGACTGATCAGTGTATGTCAGTTTGTGAATCCCTGGTCGTCTTTTTTTTTTTTTTTAAACACCCCTACTGCCCAAATGAACTTACCCCCTCAGTAATTAATATTTAGAATTTGTGGCACAAAGCATCTCGATATGGTAAAATGGCCCCAACAAATGACAATTGGAATTTACAATACAGTATGGTCTATATTAAATATTGAACAAATCAACACGGATCTATGGTTTGGTTACCATATGTCAAACCTATCTCATCCATCTCAATTTGTTTTTTACCCGAACTCCTTTAAACCATCCTTTTTACCATTTGTATTGTTTATCTTACTATTTATAATATGCTATTGTCATTTGATTTAAAGCTTGAATTATTATTTTTTTTTTTAAAGTCGGAAAAACATCTAAACACTCACCTTAACCCCTTAAGGACCGGACTTTTTTTGCGATGTTGTACATTTGCGACCAGGCATCTTTTTGACACTTTTGTGGTGTTTGTGTTTAGCTGTAATTTTCCGCTCTCTCATTTACTGTTCCCATACAAATTATATATTGTTTTTTTCAGGACAAAACAGGCTTTCTTTACATACCATTATTTATATAATCTCATGTAATTTAATTTAAAAAAAAATGAAAAAATATGAAAAATTGAAAAAATACAAGTTTTTTGAATTTTATGTGAAAAATCTTTTACTCATCTACAAAAGCGAATGAAAAAAACTGCTAAATAGATTCAAAATGTTGTCCTGAGTTCAAAAATACCCAGTGTTTACATGCTTTTTGCTATTTTTTTGCATGTTATAGGGCTATAAGTACAAGTAGGATATTGCGGTTTCAAAACATACATTTTTAAAATGTATCAATAGTGACATTGTAACACTATTATCTGTCATAAATTGCTAAATAACACCCCACATGTACATATTTTTTTAAAAGTAGACAACCCAGGGTATTCAATATGGGGTATGTCCAGACTTTTTTAGTAGCCACTTAGTCGCAAACACTGGCCAAAGTTAGCGTTCATATTTGTTTGTGTGTGAAAAAAGTAAAAAACTAAATTGAACGCTAATTTTGGCCAGTGTTTGTGACTAAGTGGTTACTAAAAAAACTGGACATAACCCAAGGTATTGCAAATGGGGTGTCTTCTTTTGTAAATGGTATGCCATCATGGGGGTAATTCTCATTCCTGGGCTACCATACGCTCTCAAAGGCAACGTAACCAACCTGGCCATTTTCAATGTAAAAATATTTGACCCATATATTTGACCCTGTAACTTTCAAAAACGCTATAAAACCTGTACATGGGGGGGTCCTGTTCTACTCAGGAGACTTTGCTGAACACAAATATTAGTGTTTCAAAACTGGAAAATGTATCACAACAATTATATCATCAGTAAAAGTGCTGTTTGTGTGTGAAAAATGCAAAAAAAGTCACTTTCACTGACAATATCATCGCTGTGATATGTTTTACTGTTTTGAATCACTAATATTTGTGTTCAGCGAAGTCTCCCGAGTAAAACAGTACCCCCCATGTACAGGTTTTAGGGTGTCGTAGAACGTTACAGGGTAAAATACAGTGATAGCAAATTAAGTTCTCTGGACTTTCAGCCTGGGTTGGCAGGCAGGTCCCTTAAATTGCAATCAATAAAATATATTAATATCAAAATACAGTTAGAATAAAATTTCGTATAGATATATTTTTTTTAATTTTTATTATTTTACATTTTTTTAATTTCATTTAAATTATTTATTATTCGTATTTTATAATATATGTACAATATATATAGTTATTATATATATTATATACGTGTGTAAATTAATTATAAGTGTATTTTTATATTAATATATGTACATATTAATATAAAAATACACTTAGCATGACATTATATATATGATATATAGACATATATTATATAGGTATAATATATGTCTATATATCATATATATATACACATATATTATATATTTTTTTATTAACTTTCACTTTAAATTTTTTTATGATTTTACAGTTGCAGGGAGACTGCCTGTCAGCACAGACAGTCCCCCTGCAGGCAGAGACTAGGACACCTATTGTGACCATGTGGTCGCCCTGTTGGGCGATCACATGGCCCCAGGGGTCCTAAACCGCCATGGGGAGACTGTCTGGGCTGCAGGCAGTCTCCCCACATCGGGAGCACCGCCGATCGCCGCCGGGGGAACGACGGCGATCGGGTAAGTACATTTTAAATTTAGGACGGTTCAGGACCGTCGTTGGTCGGCAAGGGAAAAATGCCGATGACGGTCCTGAACCGTCTAGCGTCCTCAAGGGGTTAAGGCATGTCTAAGTAAAATCCCAGTAAATTACCGTATATACTAGAGTATAAGCCGACCCGAATATAAGCCGAGGCCCCTAATTTTACCCCAAAAAACTGGGAAAAAACTTATTGACTCGAGTATAAGACTAGGGTGGGAAATGCAGCAGCTACTGGTAAATTTCTAAATAAAATGAGATCCTAAAAAAAATTTATATTAATTGAATATTTATTTACAGTGTGTGTATATAATGAATTCAGTGTGTGTATGAGTGCAGTGTGTGTATGAGTGCGTATATGAGTGCAGTGTGTGTATGAGTGCAGTAGAGCCTTGGTGGGGGGTGGGCATTTTTTATTTTTTTTTAATAATTTAAATAATTATTTTATTATTATTATTTTTAAAATATTTTATTATTTTTTTTTGTCCCCCCTCCCTGCTTGATACATGGCAGGGAGGGGGGGCTCTCCTTCCCTGGTGGTCCAGTGGCATTGGCAGTTCAGTGGGGGGGGGAGGGGGGCTGTCAGTGAGCACTTACCTCTCCTGCAGCTCCTGTCAGCTCCCTTCTCCTCTGCGCCGGTCCATGCAGCTCCTCTGTCAGCTCCAAGTGTAAGTCTCGCGAGAGCCGCACTATGACCCCGCAGCTTTCGCGAGATTTACACTGGGAGCTGAGAGAGGTGCTGAACGGACCAGCGCAGAGGAGAAGGGAGCTGACAGGAGCTGCAGGAGAGGTAAGCGCTCGCTGCCAGCCCCCAGTCTGTATTATGGCAATGTAAATTGCCATAATACAGACACTGACTCGAGTATAAGCCGAGTTGGGGTTTTTCAGCACAAAAAATGTGCTGAAAAACTCTGCTTATACTCGAGTATATACGGTAGTTCACAGACAATTATCACAGCATTTATAAATGGGCAGGGTAGGAAAAAGTCATTTTGTCAGACATTTACATCTACAAAAGTACTTAAATATATAGTTTACTTTTATAATTAACACCCCTCCACCCCAATACAAATATAAAAATAAACTTGCCATACTATGGTAGCAAAAATATTGACTAACAAGAGAAAAAAATTAAAATGGCTGTTTAAGATAAATGAAGGGAAACAATTTGCTAAAAATGACAAATCAGCAACAGATTTGTACTGAAACATCTTTATTATTACGTAAACCACATTATTCAATTCTGCTACAGTAATGTAGACAAACTGTAAGTGAAAACGTTCCTTGTGCGTTGAGAGCAAAAACAGTCAACTGACTAAATCCAGTACAACATTTCTTCAAAAATAAATCAAAGAGCAGATCAAATCCCAACAATTTAATGTTTTTGATGACAAGGACCTCTGTAAATTATGACTTCTTAATACTTTAACTCCGCCAGTGTCAGAGACCAGGGGGAGCTAAATAAATAGAGCAACACATACTTTATTGCCTTTACTTTTGAGACCAAGTAATTTCCTATGGTTGTGAAGGTGTTGACTTTCAATGCAAACACCTGTCCAAATAAATGTTATTTTTTTTATCCGATCACTTTAAAAATAAAATTACAATTTTTTTTATTTTTTTTAAATTTAAAATAAAACTAGACATTCACATTTTTAAGTTTCTAGTCTCTATAACCTGGCATCCAAATTTATCACCGGGTCTAGGGATGGTACATTCTAATTCAGGGCCTGAGTTTTACAATATGGGTCAACTTCCTCCTCAACACGATCTTTTATAGCACTCAAATTTCCAAAGTCAGTCTCTTTACGATATTCTTAAAATTCTTTTATTATAGAAGAAAAATATATTGGTATTCCGTGACACATTTATGAGCATTTTCTTTTTTTCTTTTGTTGTTGTTGACAAGCAAACTGGAGAAAGGGAAACTGTAGTGCCCAGAAAACAAACCAAAAGTCGCCTAACTTTACATAAGTCCCTTTAGTGGCTGTCCATTAAACAGTCACTAGAGGTGGAGTTAGCCCTCAAAATGTAAATATTGCAGTTTATTAAAAACTGCAATAATTTTCTGTGAGGGTTAAGGGACCAGGGACTATGCACCCAGACCACTTTAATGAGCTGAAGTGGTCAGGATGCCTATAAAAAAAAACTAGCAAACTATTGTTTTTTTTTTTGGTGCTTGTAAGATGAATGCTTGTTTTCTGGCTTCTCTCTTACTATCTTGCAAAAAAGTATATATATTTTTGTCTATTCTTGGCACTCAAACTCTTATGAAATGAACGGTTATAGAAGCAGGGCCTAAATGTAACATCCTGCAGGGGTGAATTTCTATTCGCCAATACAGAATTCTGACTCGCTATTGGTGAGAGGAAAAAGTACAGAAGATGCATTCTAAAATTTCCAATCTGCATCAGGGGTATTAAAATAAAACACTGGTTATAAACATTCCATTATTACAGTTATAATTTACACCAACAATCTACTAGAATTTACAGATTTACTTATCCTTATTTTCTAACCTTTGTGTAATTTTTCATTTTTCACATTTAATCCATACCTTACGCCAAACAGTATCGTCCGGAGACATCGAACCCTGAAGATTGTCAGATTAGCCATTTCATTCTAAGCATATGGTATAAAAAAAGCAGCATTTATACTAAAAATCTTTAATATCTGAATCTCAGAAGATTTGTACTATTTATGTGCCAAATGTCTTACCAGATATCTGTTTATTCTAAAAGAAAATGTGCCCATCTAGTGCAATCCAAATTTACCCTGTATATGCTTTAACTAAAGATATGATTTCCAAGTCTAGAAGGAAATTTGGGGATTTAAAAAACAAAACAAAAAAAAAAACACAACAATTTTGCTAATGTAGAATGTGTTCACACTTTACTGAATACTCCTGAATGTATATGAAAGGTTTTACAATAACCAAAATAAGAAAAATGTTAGCTTCAAAACCGAAAGGAATGGAAAAATTGCCTTTTCTCTCTGTGTTTCTGGATTTTGATTCCTGAAGTACTACCCGAATTAACAAGAATCTTTGTTCCATAATGGGACGTTTTCAAGGCTTTTAGTAACAAATTAAGCAGTGTGTAAATTACTAGGAACTCCAGTGAGTATCCTGTATAACGTTGGCCAAGTTGCACTGTTTGCTGGTAACAGGGTAATACAATAGGAAAAACATTTTGTTTTTTCACCTCTTGGTGAACTTTGACCAACCCAACTCTTTGTGATGAAAGCCCTGCTTTTTCAGTCTTTCCAAAAATAAAATAAATAAATCCATTGAATAATGAACAATTTAGCTCAATGATAAAGCAGGATATAAAAGTGCGTCTGGCAACACAACAGATACCATAATAATCAAGCTTCGAAACTCCATCTTCTGTTGATCATGACCTCCAATGCCACCCAACCCCCTTCTCCATGTAACGGAAGTGCGGAAGGCTGAATATTTGTTTGAGACTGGAACCACATATAAAACCCACTCTCAGTCGAAACGGACCTTTTTATAAGCATCTTCCTGGTTTGTCACTAGTTTACCAACGAGTCCATCCACCTGTTCACAAGTTTCCTTCTATTTATAATAAGCATTAAAACAATAGTACATTTTCCTTTGTCAAGGCTTTGTGACTTTATTGAGAGTTTTTGTGGTGGTAATGAACAAAAAGGATCACAATTGTATTTGCATTAAAAACTGTAATTGACCGCTTCAATGATGATTCTAGAAATGGATTTGTAGGCTTTTTTGGGGACCTTTTTAGTACATAAAGTTTATTTATTTATTTATTTTTAATTATTGCTAGGTTATAGGATGCCCTGTCAACCTTCCTCCATGGCAAAAACAAAGATATATTGGAAATTAAGTAAATACAGCTTATGAATGCCTTCTAATTAATGGATAAAAACTAAATCATAATACCTTGCAAAAAATCCTCACTCCCTTTCGTGGGAAGTGGGGTGAAACAAACCAAAACCAAAACACAAACCTTAAAGGCTAACCAAAAAGTCAGAACATTGACTCTTGTTAGGCCAGGGATCTCTTTATTTAGGATAGATTCTAGACCACGGATGCTGAAAAGGTAGACCCCCCAGATGTTTTAAAACGACAGTTTCCATGATTCTTTGCCATTCTAAAGGCATGCAAAGCATCATGGGAGTTGTAGTTCCACAACATCTGGAGATCTACCTTTCAGGCACCCTTGTTTTAAACTAATTCCACTGGAAAATCATAGGTGCAGAAACGGCTCATCTCTTTGGAACCTGTCTTGCAAGGCAGATTTAAGGATGCAGGAAAGGACAGAGCAGTTGGACCATCCACTAAGCGCTTCTACTGCGATCCTGGCATGGTCCAACTTGAGGGGTGAATGTCAGCCTAGCCACCTACTTTAGGGGACCCACCCATTTCACGGGATGTCCTATCCCTTTCTAGTCTGCCTGCCCCTCTTGATGGTGAGCACGTAATGATGGCAGGCATGAAAAACTAAAAAAAAAAAAAGGAAACCACATCTATGAAAATGTTTAAAGGATATGTTATATTTTTTTTTGAAGGAGGAGTTTTCTTTAAATCCTTTTGACCCATGAAGAATGAGATTTAGGGTCTATCACCGTCCTTCTGCCTTAAGCAAAAAATCTTCAAGAGTAATACTTTGAACTGGAATTTTTTGCTAGAGCTTCAGATATAGGTGCATACAGTATTAGTCAAGTATGTGGTGGGAACATTATCGATGAGTCCACACAGTAATGGTTATGGGTTTGTTTGTTTTTTGTTTGTATTCTAAGGAAATAATGTGCAAACTACACATTGATTTTTTTAAACAAAGTTTACACTGATCTAGCCCTACAAGATGCAAACCCAAACCCTCAATTTGTAATTTGATAAATGTTTTGTTTTTTTATTGGGGAACCATCAACTCTGAATACTACATAATTGAATAAAAACCATCATATTTTAGATATAGCGTGGATACAGGCTGGCAAAACTGTGACCTATGTGATGCATGTTATTTGTTGGATATTCTCATTTTCAGGGGGAACTATGGAGTGCCTTGAATTATGGTCAGTTTATAAAACTGTAGTGTGCTGGTGTTTATAATGTCAGAATTGGTGACATCTTATCTACTTTATTCCATACATTTAAGGAAAAAATAGTTTAATACTACCGGCTTCTCTTCGTTTCAAAGTAGGATTTTATACTACATTATGGCTATTTTACATCTCAGGATTTCTAGAAAGTGCAACACTTATCGTTAATGAACTAGAAATGGCGGTCAGACTTTATCAGGTAACCGATTTGGTTTGAAATAGTAACTTGTGTGACCGACAAGCACTTGTATTCTTGAAATAGAAGTCTCCCTCCACGTTAGCTTTATGTGAATACCCATTGCTCTGGTTAATATATCAACAGTTCATGACATTAAATAGAATTAAATATTGCTATAATACTTTTTTAAAACATTTTTCTACACATTAGCAATCAAAACATTAAATTCATTAAACAATTTTTGCATTCCACACAGTGGAACAAAACATACGTACATACACACAAACTCTGAATTGACTTTGGATGTAGCATTGATATAAATGGGGTATGGTCTAACTTTTTTTTTTTCTCATCTGAAAAAGAACGGTATATTCTAGTATGAAAAAGAACCCAAAAAGGCACAGAACTACCACACTTCACACATTTTTTTTTGTAGCTCATTTTGTGTTTTCCTGACTCTAAAATCTAAATAGTTTAGTTTACCAAATGTACAAATCTGCTTCAACAAACGGCAACATACAGTATTACTGTGACTTCAAAACACAGTCATTATTATTATTTCTTCATCTTCTTAAAAAGTTTGAGAACACAATAGTCACCTTCAAAGACAACATATACTTTTTCTCCACCAGTTAAATGAACGGAGGCATCATGCGAATATGGTTTGCATGATACACCCAAGTCTTTTAAGTTCTGATTTAGTTCTAAAGAGTTTGCAGAAAGCTAAAATCAGATCCGGTTTCTGGAATTTGAGAATATTGAATAATCCATCAACATGAGTCTACCACACGGTCGGGTCGCTCAAGGAAGTCCCCTGGTTCGACGTAAGAGTATTGCGGCTTACGTCCCCAAGCAATATAATTGTAGAATCTGGTACTTAAACCAAAGTCCTTAGCGTCTCCATTTTTTTCCGCAAGGTGCTTGTTGTCTATATCAGTAGCTTAGAATAGAGTAACTTTGAAGAAAATGTCTTGAAAGCCATTTAGCAGTAGTCTTTGCATTCAACGTTAGGGTTACTTTACGTTGCTTCCCCCATAAAACAAAAAACTATATATTGCTTTTTGATGTTGTTGCTTAAAGCATGAGTTCCTTTAGAAAAAAAGCTCCGTAGAGGATCTACTAAAACTCCATAGTTTTCATCTGGTAACAGTTCTCAACAAAGGACAATTTTTGTCTTCTGCTTCCGCCTATGATTAGTCTGCTACAGCACTTAAATAACTGTCTCCAAGGTTCTGCAACCCAGATCACAAACCATGTGTAAATCTCAGTCCACGGGTTGAGATTTGCTCCACACGCTGGGTTCAACTTACTGAACCAGATTAAGGGTAGGAAAAGCAATGCATTTTTGAATTCTCTGTTCAGTTGGAGCAGAAGAAAAAGAACAATTACAAATTCACACTCCCTTCCTTTATTACATCTAGCCTTAGCACATGTCAATGGACACCATCTCCCATTCAATGGCTAATTAACCAAGACATAGCCACTGTGTTGTGAGTCAACTGTTTCCATCATCTCACAGTCGAATGGCTCATTGAGGGTCAATGTTTCATAATTGGCCTGTGGTTCATGTGTCATTGGGTTACCCTGGTTTTCATGTACATGTATTCCACCATGTTGAGTTGGGTTCATAGAATACGGACATTGGCTTGTGTATTCTGGTTCGTGCAGGGGCACACCTTGCAATTCACATGCCTGATAAGCATACTGTAAGGATGGCTGCTGCCCGTGCATTTGTGCTACTACCTGTGTTTGGCTAGGCTGTGCCATGTGCTGCATTTGTTGGGAGTGCAGCTTGTGATATTGACTTAAGAAGGGGTCGTATTGCATTTCGTCAGATGCTGGCTCCATGACGGGGCTGAGTGGCTGAGATAAGCTGAACTGTGCTTGCTGTGCTGTCTCGTGGCGAGTCATCTGGAGCGGCTGCCCTTGCATCGGGTAGGTGGTTTCCGCTATTTGCATCTGGTTGAAGTAGGCTTGCAGCTGAGGCTGCTTTTGAAGGAAGAGACGTTTTTGATGAAGCCTGTTGGATTGAAAGCAGAGTCAATAATTTACAAAGTGGTAACACAAGGTTCTATAACGAAAGGCATACAATCAAGAACTAGTATTTGAAACATCTCAATTTTGAATGCTCATTATCTGCAATATAATTCAAAACCGTGATCATCTTAAATGGCACTTAATCCCTTAATGTATTTAGTTTTAACTAGTTTTCATACAAATCACAAGAAGACATAGTAAAACTGAAGGAGGGATAAAACAAAATATATATTTTTAAAAAAAGGTAAAGTTACATGACAAATCAATCTAGCGAAAGCTAACTGCAAATTAATTCAACATTATCGTGATGTTCTTTGCATAACGTCAGGGAACCTTTAAAAATAATTAGACATACCTCACAATCTAAATAGTTTTTAATACAATTGGGTGGAACATTTTTAAATCCATTACTGTAATCTTTTCCTTCCACTGGAAAAAGTTATTTTAAAAAGGTACTTTAAACACCATTATCACTAGAGTTTTTCTAACCTATCCAACTATCACCATCAGAATTTTTGGGGTGGGTTATTGAGCAGATTCTCTTATCCTACATGATAATTGGGCTGTGAGTGAGGGGGCCCACACTACCCCCTAAAAAAATAAAACAACATGTTTTTTTTGGTAGACCCGAAATAAAAACAACTATATATATGAGCGAGAGGCTCCTAGTTTGTGGAGCCTCTTCATAGTCAGAGAATGGTCTTCCGGCAGTTCTTTTAGAAGATGCAGCTGGAACCGTGGAGGTAATTTTCTTACTAAAATGTTTTCCTGGTATCTGTAGAGCTAAAAAGGCCACACAGACATTCTAGAATGTCTCTTTAGTAAGGCTTTTCAATCCCCCATAATCACCAAAGCTTATTGTAGCAATTCTGGTGCTAGGTGGGTGTGGATGCATCTCCTCTGGTTACTTTCTACTAAACCAGTTTCAAGCAGTGTGAATAATTAAAAAAAAAAAAAAAAAAAAAAAAGCCAGAAGATTTCCCCAACACTAATGCCTAACTCTTCCCCGTTGGACCTCCTAAAGAGAAACTTAACTTCTATTTATCCATCCACACAATGTGAGACCACATGCACTGATGGCATGTAGAAGACTTTGATCACTCTTCTGACATGGCCAAATTGCTGTTGACCCTGTTTGCCTCTGTCTAATTGAAAGAAAGAAACATTACTCTGTCATTTTTAAATGTACAGTTCACACACATAAAGCACTTAAGCTTGCTGAAGTGCTTTGTGTGTCTGGAATGTTATATTTGTGACACTTTATTTCAATAGAATTCACCACTTTTAGAAGTGGGGGCAGAAGCTAGAGCGCACCTACCATTCCCCCGTTTGGAATGAGCTGAATTACATGCATGTTTTCCTCGGGGTATATCGGTTACATATTAAAATACATGTTCAATGGAGTGTTCCTTTTAATGTTGGGGACTACAGGCATCACAAGAGTCTGAAACTTTACTTTCTCAATAGAACCATTTGTCTAATTTACTACAAGAACTAAGGCACGTGTGATAGATCTCAGATATCCAATGCTGTATTCAGTTACTCTGAATAGTTACTCTGATAAATGTTCATCTGAATAAGCAAACCTTTCTAATTTACTATGTATTTAACATGCAAACATCTTTGGAAATGAACTATAAATGATGTAATTAAGCCACAGCTTGATGGCATCTTACAATTCCTTGGATGGCGTGTATGTTATTTTGCTTATGGAACGGTCATCTCATGGCTGCATTAGGTGCTCACCTGTGTTCCTGCAGCTGTTGCTCCAGACTTCTCGGTGTCTCTTTACAATACAACTGACAGCTGTTCTGCGCTTTTGCTAGCAGACTCACTTTCTGCAGAAGAACCAAGAATGACCAAGTAAGACAGGGTCTGTTTCACACAAACATTCAAATACACGTACGATGGGAATGTTCTTCCAAGTCTGCATACTAAAACTAGAATTCTGTGGCCAGTGGTTGCACGTAGCCTTGTTGACAAAAATCACAAGAAAGGCCAAGGTTCACACAGTGACCGAGAAAGTTGGACATTCACATAATCTGTCTTTTGACAGCTGTTTACTTAATTAGGAATCCCTTTTACCTCTATTTTAGCTTACTTTGCAGACCCTTCCGTAAATGTAAATTTACCCCTATGAACATCTAAGCTCTACGAGCAATCTAAGAAATAAAATATACTTCAATTTGCATTCTTAGGTTCACTCTTCCAATTTACTTTGAGGTTCGGGGACAAAAGCCGTATGAAATTAGTAGGATTAGAGACATACGAGTAAAAGAAAGTCAGTGGTGGTGTGCCAATACCGATGAATGGTTAAGCCTGAATAAAGAGGGTCCACCTAATGAAGGAATAAATAAAGGAAGTGGTGGGTCAGGCTCCAAACTGATGGAAAACCCAGCGTTAGCTGGGGATGCGCGTTGATAAAGGCCAGATAACCCCTTCCACTACTGCCTTCACACAGGTAAAATTATAATATAGAAATTAGATACACACACACACGTTGTTGAATGTTCATATCATTAATTATTTTTTTTAAAGAAAAACTGTAGGATGTATGCTGATCTAAAACTAAATTAGAATTACAAGGACCATACCTGTAGCCTGTGCTGTATATATTGGGTTTCCAAACTTTGACGTCTAGACAGTAACTGGGGGTGCATTCCACTGGGGAATGTAGAGACGTGGGGAAGGTGTCCAGACACATCCTGTTGATAAAAGGTCATACAAGGTTAGTTTCGTCATCTACGCTGCATAGATTACATCTATGATACAAGCAGAACTCGTAGATGGACAGAATGTATACTTTTCTAGCTTATGTCACTATTATTGTTTCAATTATATTTCTTTCATTCAGGGTTTTTAAAAACTGAAGAGCTTTTTTAACCTTTAAAGAACACTATAGACAAATATATTTGAAAGTTCCATTGTTCCTTATGGTATTTAGATTACTACCACCCTCAAAATATATATATATATATATTTTTTTTTTTTTTTTAAATAAGGTGTCAAGAGTGGTGATTAAAATACAAATGGTAGTCCTGTTTTCAGAGATAAGAACAGACAAGGCTTTGCAGAACCATTATCAATTCAGCTATGTATACACAGGCAGTGGCGTACACATGACCTATGGGGCCCCGGTGCGAAAATTGATCCGTGGGCTTTAACCCCTTAAGGACACATGACATGTGTGACGTGTCATGATTCCCTTTTATTCCAGAAGTTTGGTCCTTAAGGGGTAAAGCAACCGACCGTTCTGTTTTACTTCGCAATCACAATGGATACTTTACTTTGCATTAAGTAATGTAACTTATATTTTATTTCAAAACATTTTAGTTCATACCTGATGTTGACTGAGATCTTGCAGGTGATGTGGGTCACAGACTAGATTCGGGTCTACATCAGGGTCCATCTGTTCATAAAACATCTGAATTTTGTTGAGCTCCAAGATGCCCTTTGTTCTAGCCAAATTCTGAAGGTGCTGACGAAACGCCACAATACCTAACAGATATTATAAATATGGATTGCTTTGTTACATCGTTTGAAACGGAGGGTGGAGCAAATCAATAATTGATGTAAGTACAGAAAGAAGCACCAACTTTGGAGTGAACCATCTCATGCTGAATAATCTGGAAACGTTTACAGAAATATTGTATAAACAGTCAAAATACAATTAAGTTAAAAGCTGTCTGACTGGTGTTCACATAATGAAATATAAAACATTCCTATAAAATGAAACAAACGACTAATTGAAATCTGAAGAAAACCATAAATTCGGTAATCAATTATTATTTAAAATATGTTTTTTCCAGGGTAAATATAGGCGGTAGGACAATGTTAAAGTTACCTTGCGTTAATGAGGTATCGGACGCTCTTCTACCTTCACGAAAGCTGACTGGAGATCGGTTATGAGCTTCTCTTTTCTGTGAGGAAAGTGGTGGTATGGCTATATTGGTTGGTCGCATTCCTATATAAGGCGGCGTCAACCTGGTGACTGACTGATTGGCCAAAACCACATCCTGTAATGCTCCTGCATCCTCCTGGAAATTAAGGTCACTCTGAAGAGAACCCATATCGTACTCCGAATCAACGCTTCCCATGGTTGAGTTGTTTCCAATGGTGAAGAGTTTACCTAACATTGAGGGAAACCGAATAAAAGCGGTCATTTGTATGCAAACAATGAAAGCGAAATGTGAACTGCACATTTTTATTAAAAATTCACAATGATTTATTGCAACTTTGAATATTTAAACATTTGTTCTGTGTATATGTTTATAAAGGGTGGCCCCTTTCAATGGGTATAATATCCTTTGGAAAAAAAAACAAACCACGTGTATGGTATATTTATATAAGGCAACTTTCAACCATGTAACGGGTAAATTGTGATATTTTCACATCATCTGTTATTATGCATGTTGGTGCTATAGGCTATAACTTCCCATCTGTATTGTAAGTTGGTGTTGATGCAGAATGTTTCCATATTAATAAGTGTAGTGAATATTCAATGTTCTTTAACACCAAGATACCACAAAATAAGGAATGTTCTATCAAATATCAGCACCAAGGTGCCAATTAAGAGTAAGAATATAAGGCTCTAACAAACGTGCGTTAATTTCGCCATTTGCCTAATCACATGCTTTGAAAGGGACCGTTTGTACTGGATCACTGTACAGAATATTTTTATTCTATTAAGTGTCCAAAGAGTGTTTTCTAAGTTTGTTTTATATTTTATTTCATGGGGCTCTCCCTTTTCTGACTTCTAGTGCTTTGTGAGTGAAATATCGATGCTCTTAAGATATTTTGGTAACTATTTTTTTAAATCAATACATGTATTTATATATAAAAAAGAAATTACATTCATCTAAAGTTGATTTGAGGTGAATATATATATATATATATATATATATATTTTTTTTTTTTTTCCAATCACTACCTTTTACAATTTGCATGTAGTTTAAATAGCAGCTTTGAATACCATCAATTCTCCCTAGCAAGTTGCACTTTTATGTCCAAACTTATGCAAATTTACATTGCATATTCACTTTACGCAGGCAATGTTTACTTTGCTTTGATTGATGGGCAGAAATATTTGTTTGAATGTATTTTTATATAGAAGCAAAACAATCAATTACCGTGGAATCCAAATCCTAATGCAAACTATATTCTGTTGATCTCTGTCGAGTGTTTACAGAACACACAATAAAAAATAAAAAAAATGAAGTCTGTTTTTTACTTGGCTGATTCCTGAATGCGATCAGGGAGCTTTATCAAGGTAAATCAAGTGCAAATTGCTTGGCTCCTTATTGGCACTTTGTCCTAGAATAGCACCTGGGTTTTACCTTGATAAATCTCCATCTATACTACTGTAAAGTGAAACGAGTTAGAGTTCCAAAGATTTTCTAATTATTTTATATTACTAGGTTATTGAAGGCCATATTTATGTAAAATAGGCTGCCCTATACAGACACGACAGCTGATCTTGGCACTTGTGATGACTTATAGTCATTAACTGATGGGCAATAATACTAATCCGAGAAAAAAAAATAATAAAATGTTACGGTATACATATATAATAAAACATGTACTGTGAGCTATTACCTACCTTCCATGTCTGCTCCAACACTAGGCAGTACTACCATCTGGTTGGTAACTTCAGCAAGTGTATGGCGCCTCTGCCCACTACGCCTTCCTTGAAAGGCTGCAAATGCCAATGCTGGATCATCCTCAGAGTCGTCCTCTGTCTCTATTCCTTCGTCAATGGAGGTTTCCATCATGTTGCTAGGCAAGGACTGGCAACCCTTTCTCATTGACACTTGAGGGAGTGGGTCCAGCATACAGCCATTCACCTTAGAAATGAGAGCAGAATAATGTTAATACCACATAGGCCTAGTCATGTGAAAGTCTGTAAGTCTTTAAGCATCACATTCTACTGGGCTAGACACAATTAAAACAATGGATATATTATATTAAAGTCAACAATGTCCCTCTCAATGATGAATGAAAGCAAAATATGTGGAATAGACTTGTGCACAGCAAAAAATAATGGTTTCAGCCGAACCACTTTGTCCAAAAATACTTTTTTTTTCCCCACTTTTTTTTCCAGGAAGACCGGGTTTTAGCATGTCAGATTTTAAATTTTGGGAACATTAATAAGATGAGCCAAAAGGGCGTGAACATTGTACAAATCAGCATACTGCAAAACATGTATCGAAAGAGTTGTGGTGGGGAAAAAAGTGTGGATGAAAACCCCTTCACCTGAAGCAAGTGGATAGTTAATACATTGCTAAACACAAATACACACACCAGTCAAGCCATAAGACTTGCTTTTCCCAAATACTGCAAGGAATCCATGTATAAAGTGGAATTATGAATTGATTCTTTGTTGCTCATTTGCATACACCTACCCAGAATCCCTTGCAGTAGTGAGCGCACTGTTAAAGTGAGATTTCTGTGGGAAAAGCAAGTTTTATGGCTTTACTGGTGTGTGTATTTGTGTTTAGCAATGTAATATATAATCACTGTGTATACATTTTGCAGTACACAAATAGGCACATTTTCACCCCCATTTGGCTTACTGATCAAATAAGAAAGTATCAAATGGCAGGAAAAAGGGAGAGGAGCAGTAACATTTATATATTACATATTTATTTTAATTTTTATTTTTCTGCTTCTCAAATTCCCCTCCTATTGGTTACTTCTCACTTTATCGGTCTATACATACACGGTATAGTAAATGTTCCCCAGCATACAGTCACCTATTATTTATGGAATTCCGAGTCACTAATTAAAATGAACATGTTCACTCATTGGTTTGGTTCGTGATTCCGCTAGAATTCAGCTTGGAGTTCGAGGAAATTGTGCGATCACCTTAGAGTAGCGTCACGCTACGCTTTCAATGCAGATCGAGTACAGAGATTATAACAATGATTGACAGGCAGCCAAGATGGAAGCACTCCACAAATACACATCCAGCTGTGTGGACTTCTACATGTAATACTTAAACTGTGCAAATGCATATTCTTTAAATAAAGAGATAATCTTCATATTACAATTTTTACAATTACATTTTTGTTTGAAGCATCAATGACCGGCTAATGTAAAGACATTTTGATGCATGCACTAAAACGATATCCCCATTTAGTTTCAAAAAAGGATTCAGACTTTTTTTTCCATTAATAAATCAATTTATTTTGGGGCAGAAACTTCTTCAGTGAAAAGAAAAAATATGTTCTAAATTAGCTCCCGTAGTCTTTAACATATGAGCCTTTTTAGGAGGCGTGGGGGAGGAGACTATTTCGTTACCGCTTGATGAAGTTTCTCCATGGGAAGTGGTGCATACAGGAACCCTCTAGTCATAACAAAAAGGCATCACGTAGGCCTAATGTCAGTCACAAAGACTAATTACTTCCAAAGAGTGGCGTGCGATGAAATCGCCCACCAAGCAAATCTCAAGGTCAAATGGTATAGCTGAGCCTTCGGAGCCGTTGAAGTAGGTGTAACCAACAACTTAATTGCACAAGAATATTGCTAGAAGCTTGGAAAACATGAGATTTTTATGTGGGAGCCTGCCGTACTAAAAATCAGTGAGGTTGTTCCTAAACAAGTGAGAGACAAGAACTGCGTTGAGTGCCTGTGGCAGGAAAAAAAAAAAAGTGGTTTTGTTTTAATAAAAATAAAAAATAAAAATTTAAATGTGCAGGAAACTGTGCCGGAGACTTGGGAATTTAATCATTTCTCTTCAGGATGTGACTAAGAAATCATTCCAGAGAAAGACGGCATCTGAGAACAGCTGATCCTATGAACTTGAGAACCAAAGGAGGCTTCTGTCGCAGGATAATTTCTTTCCGATCTTAATAATGCCAGCACACGTTCTACTCGATGTTAACTGTGTGTCGACGTTGTGGGGTAGAGCTAGCAGAGTTCTCACAGGAGGAATGTTTGAACTACATCTACAGAAATAAAATAATTAGCAACATGGGGCCTACTAGGTCCCATATGAAGGCTGAAGCCTACGTGACTTAAAAAATGAAAGCTGTACGCTTGACGTTCCTTTACAGGAATCTGTGTTGTGGTTGAATATCCAGTTAGGGAAAGGAATGGCTAAGCAAACAAGTTGGTCGCATTTGTATATGTTGTAGCTCGACAACTAAGAGGCTATTCCTTGTAGTTTTTAAGACTGAGGCACTCTATTAGGATATTAATCTGATGGACAGGAAATATGCGGTCACAATGAAGCATTAACACATATAACCTATAGGCAATCGCGGGCCATCTACATAGGCTATTACATAAAAAGCTAATGTTAAGGGGGTGTAATACACTAATAACAATGGGAAGTCTATCCAAGTTTTGCAAAACACTAAAGTTTAAATAACCTTATAAATGTTGCACTTGAAATATTGTGTTAATGAATTCATCTTCTATCGAAAACATTTGTCAATTCTTCAATATATATGCATTTATAATTTCTGTTGATTTAAACCACTAGCGGACCCTTTTATGAAAAGGGCCATTTATTTGGTGTGGTTTTTTACAAATCATAAGGGTATTCATGATTCCACAAAAAACAAAGGCAGACTTTGTATAAGAGAGTATGGAAGTTTTTAGTAAACACTTTCATGACGTGCAAGAAAGGGTGATAAACTTGTGAGCCAGTAAAGCAGATGGCTGTGAAAGCACTTGGAGATAAATAACCTAAAAATCACAAAGCTCTATGAAAGGTTCTTCTAATGGGTTTAAAAGGACACATTTTCAGGAGGAGAGTAATGCTTAATCCCAGCACGGTAGAAGCATGTGATACATATTTCCCATGATGCTTGGCATCACACAAAATACAGTTTATATAATTACTTTACTGAGAGGGTAGTGGATGCATGGAATAGCCTTCCAGCTGAAGTGGTAGAGGTTAACACAGTGAGGGAGTTTAAGCATGCGTGGGATAGTTATTCTAGATATAAGATAAGGCCAGGGACTAATGAAAGTATTTAGAAAATTGAGCAGACTAGATGGGCCGAATGGTTCTTATCTGCCGTCACATTCTATGTTTCTTTAATGTCCATGCTGGCCATCTCTAAACTAAAGCAAATATCTTCCATATTCTGCATTGTACCAATAAGGATATGCTATGATTTAAACAAATTCTGTACTGCGTTGTTAAAGTGTATCTCTTTGCTATAACATTTTTGCATGAGAGGCAGTGTGTACAAGACAATGCCTAAAGATTTAGCGGTTTATGTTTAGTCCTTGTAAAAATATACATTTGATTGTGCTAGACTGTGGTATTGTAACAGAGGTTAGTTTAGTTACATACTAGGAAAATGTAATCAATCACTCCTACTACGGAGGCTGCCAGAACCAATCACATCTCTCCGCTGGTGAAGAACAATATTATGGGCAGGATCAGTCATGCTAAATTCTTAAAACAAGCCGTTTCACAAATATTATTTTCTAAGACGTGTATTTATTTTAACTTGTGAACATAGCCCTCCAAATATTATAAATACTGAACTATAAAATGTGTTTTATTTGAGGAAGAGATTCAAGATTCTCTTTAATCACACCTCACTTTTCAATTTTTACAAAATTCCTAAAACTCACAATATTTAAACTTTCGGGCTAGTATTTCCAAACATTAAATGACACTGTGATATACACACAATGCATCATATAAGTTAAAATATTTATTGCGCATGTTTGGACTGTACTTATAACAAATCACATTTTCCTCCTCTTCGTTAAAAAACATTTAAAATACGAGTAGTGTTTTTAACCGTGTCTATTTAACAAACAGTATTTTTTATTCTAATTTTCTATGAATATGAAATAGTTCTGCTCAGTCTCGTCTTGATGAATGCTTGAGTAACAAATTAAACCATTTATAAAAACAGATATAGACAGATATGTTATACATTATATATGAACACCATGTAAGTATATTGATCAATACTTTTGTCATTTCAAAGCAGATTCGATAATGTGTTTGTATACATTTAGCAAATGAAATGTTGCCGTGAAACAATGTTTTGTAAAATAATACTTGATTTAAACACGAATAATAATTCTAATTTGATATATTTTTGCCAATGAATCAGGCAGGTGTGAAGGTCAGATACACCTTACAGTTAACACGAAGAGGCAGCCCCCCTCCCCCCCATTGGTCTTGTGAAACTTTAAATGCTATTTCTTTTCCCTCTGTAGAAGCAGATAGGGTTCCCTGTGGTGCAGCTAAAAATATAGTATATTACACATTGTTTTTACAGCTCTCAGCAGCTCGACTGAAATTTTGTGCAGCTGAACTATCACGACTCTCAAAGTGATTGTTCATTGCTGAAACATTAATTTACCGTGCCTAGCCTCCCCCTCTCCCAGGCCAGTACAAAGGTGCTTCTCCAGAGAGACTTTATTGATGAACTGCAGTTTAAACAGCGCCTGATAGACAAGGTGTGATAGCACGGCTACCTAACTGGCTGATTCTGGTTTGACTGGCCTTCTACAGCTTGGACAAGTCTGCTTTATATCACATTTATTTATCGGACTTTTCTCATGTAGTGTTGTATCCAGAATGCTGCACCTGAATAATTATATAGCCATGAAAGAGAATATTGAATGAGAAAAAAAGTGCGCTGTGCCTTTTAAGATAATGCTTCATATATACATCTGTATATATATATATATACACATAAAGTGCAATCCCAAATGCACTATAGAGTGTAAACATATAATATATCTTGTGCCACTTGAGCAATGTGCATTTGGTGATAAAATATGTAGAAAAAGGGCACTTACTCATAAGACTTGAGACGGAGGATAAATATTTTTATACCCTTCCAAATTTAGGTAGTGCAAATCAGAGCATAAAAAGGAGACAAAAAATATATAGTGTAAATCTGTGACAAAAAAGAAAATGTAATGAACAACCAATCAACTCACAAGCGAGGAGCAGTGAAAGTTTTATTTTTTTGTCACAGATTTACACTATATATATATTTTTTTTGTCTCTTTTTTTTTTTTTACCTTTTTATGCTCCGATTTGCACTACCTAAATTTGGAAGGGTATAAAAATATTTATCCTCTGTCTCAAGTCTTATGAGTAAGGACAGTCAGGTACACAATATGAATTGTAAAATAAAATCTATGTTTCAAAAAAATGACATTATTATTATAGGGTACAGCCCATTGCTAACTTTTAGTTAAACCTTACATTATCTCTGCTTGGTTTTGCTTTATGGTTTAATAAAAATAGAAGTTGCTTTAAATTACGTATTTTCAAGTATCCATTACTAATCCTTTAAGAATTTCCACACACACACTATACAGTTTCGTGTTTGTATGTGTATGTGGTTGACATGTTTTTGAGGAGTCTTCTGAAATCACGGTTTTTGACAATCGTGTTATTAAAATGCTTCAGAAAAAGGACAGGTGGCCCAGGAGCACTAAGACTCCGGAATCCCAAAGCAACAGGCTACATGCAACTGGTGACACAAACGATAGGAGATAGCGAAAATGCATACCGTGGGTGTGTTAACTGCGTCATCTTCTAGGAATGTATTCTCAGCCTGGCAGCTGTTCTGGGTGTAGGAAAATGGTTCGGCCGTGGAGGCTTCTGGGAGTACTGGACCTCTCATCATCCTGACATTTTGAGACAAGAGGTTAACTGGGGATACCACTGCACTGGCCTGTGGAGACATCGATCATTGACAAATTAAACATGCAGTCCCAACCGTGACCAAATGGAATTCAAAACCATTACAAATGTAACTATTTTTGTCTTTCATTGAGAGGATTTTCAGTTAAAAGGACCACTCTAGGCACCCAGACCACTTCAGCTTAATGAAGTGGTCTGGGTGCCAGGTCCTTCTAGGGTTAACCCATTTTTTCATAAACATAGCAGTTTCAGAGAAACTGCTATGTTTGTGAATGGGTTAAGCCTTCCCCTATTTCCTCTAGTGGCTGTCTCACTGACAGCCACTAGAGGCGCTTGCGTGATTCTCACTGTGAAAATCACAGTGAGAGCACGCAAGCGTCCATAGGAAAGCATTATGAATGCTTTCCTATGTGACCGGCTGAATGCGCGCGCAGCTCTTGCCGCGCGTGCGCATTCAGCCGACGGGGAGGAGAAGAGGAGGATCGGAGGAGGAGAGCTCTCCGCCCACCGCTGGAAAAAGGTAAGTTTTTACCCCTTTCCCCTTTCCAGAGCCGGGCGGTAGGGGGTCCCTGAGGGTGGGGGCACCCTCAGGGCACTCTAGTGCCAGGAAAACGAGTATGTTTTCCTGGCACTAGAGTGGTCCTTTAAGGATGTAGAAATTCTTTAGAGAACATCTGTGGGTGGTTTAAATTGAATCCAGGGTTGCATGAATATGCAGATCTATAACTGCTGTAGAATCTACAACTCCCATGATGCATTACCGTCTTTAATGCTTCCTCCTGTGCCATGTTGGCAAGAAACAGACCCTTCCAAAAGAACACACTATGGTTAAAACTCAATCATTGGCTTTGATCATAAACAAGATTTGCAGTAACACCTTGGTATTAAAACCAAAAGCAGAGCAAGACAAAAAATAAAAATGTTAAGAGAATTGTACAAATTGTAACATTTCTATACCTCCAAGCACATGACAGCATGCGCATCTGAAATGTCAGTTTATGCGTCATACCACCCACTGGTTACATATGATTTAACAGAAATAAAATTATGGAAATGTAAAGATCATCAGCTATTTATGAATAAGAGCCACAGAGTTACCAGAATGTACTTAAATTACATAAAAGAAGACCGCTGCTGATTTAATACCATTTCTAACGAACAGAAAATATCAGAAATAAATAAGGTTCAGGCTCAAAGAATAGCGTTTACTATTGCCTGCCCACACTGTCTTTCTTACCATCTCAGAGCACCAAGTATTTCCTAGTCACAGCTTAGACGGCAGGTTTGTACCATACAGGCTGTATAAATATCGTGCTTGTAAGTGCTAAGAAACATTGTCTGCGATCCCACTCAGGGCAAGGACCAATCACCATGTAACTAAATCTACATAGTAGGCATGCAATCTATTTCCCCAGAAAGTCTGTCGTATACTTTTCTATTGTGAGAAAGCCAACAAAGAGATTACGTTGTTAACAGAAAACAGCTGCAAAGCAAAATCTTTAATTCGAACCTCCACCATTAGAACGTGTGTTCGTGTATTACAATTACAGCTAAAATGTTCGTCAAAAAAGACACGCGCTAAGACTTTGGGCGACTTGCCTGAAATGCTTAAGGTGAATAAAAAAAATAAAAATAAAAAAAATGTTTTTGTCTAGTCTGTCTTTTTGATTCCGGTGTGGTACCAATGTTTTTAAACAACCAAATAAAGCGCCATTTATCATTTCAACCCATCTTCTGTGGCACATATTTTAAAACTTGGGAAAGGTTTTTAATGTATTAAGCAGCTTTATATATTAACTCTTTCTTGTGGATGATTGGAATTTGAAGCATTTGCTTAGAAAATCCACTATACAACTGAACTGATCTTTACTTGCACTCTCTATAACTTAGTTTTTTGTGACCATCTTCTGTGGCGTTTGTGTTTTTGGCTCTGTACAGTCTAACGTATCCAAGTGCAACATGAAAAAAAACAAAGGATTGCTTTATACCTTTATCACCTGATATAGATAGAACTGGGAGGATTCTTCGGGGGGGGGAGGGGGGGGGAGGGGGGGGAGGGGAGGGTAGGAGGGAGGTAACCTTTGCAATTATGTGGAAATGCACTGGTACTACTTCTTAATTAGGTTAAATTCTAAATACGTTATTTTGGTTTACCTGTAGTCTATATGACAGAGGGAATAGGACATCGTGAAAGGAACCCCCCTGCATGATGCTGCAAGGTGGAGGTCCCAGTAGCGCCAAGGGAGACTTATCTGGAGAAAAGGGGAGTTATTCATTTTTTTAATTTTTTTTTCCACACATGGGCGAGGGATCCAACTGATAAAGGGCACAAGTATTCCTTTAAAGGCAGACTATTACCTCAAAATTAAATATAATCCTTTCATAAAATGTTGAAAGGACATTTAAAAAAGAATTTTAAAAAAGTATATGTTAAAAAAACAAAAAACAAAAACAAAAAAAAAAAAACAACCCACAGAATTCACCCTTACTTTTAGTATGTGACAAAATCCTTCAGCCATATACAAGCACCTTTGGTCAGGCGGTGTAGAAAATAGCCCCTATGGTCTTCCCTGCTTCTGCGCAGGGAGTTAAGCAGGGGAGACCATAGAGACACGGTACGATCAGAGTTGCATGTATATGGCTCAAGGATCCTTTTATATACGAAACGTAGAGATGAGTTTCTCTTCTTTTTTTTTTTAACTACATACACAACTTAAATTTAAAATATAGATTATCTATCTATCTATATCTATACACACACACACACACACACTTTAATACCTGATATAAGGATTATCAAAAATCTAAACCACCTTCTGTGTGGCATGATTAATCGGATTACAAAAGTTACAAACTTGCAAAGTTTATTTTTTCCATATTCATTGTGCATTTGAATGAAGATTAAAAGTCAAAACACAAGAACCAATAAAAACTGAACATGTAACATCGTACGAACGACTTTCAGGTAGACTGTAGGAATAGAGATATGTCTCACAGCAGAGTGTCTTGCTGACCACAATGTCAGTCTCCAAAATGCAGATACACCAAAAGATGTTTTCCCAATAAGTTTAGCGGCAGCAGAAAGCAGATGTTGCTGCAAACAAACACGCTGTTTACTTTGTGCTTCAAGTCACAAATAAACGAGCAATGTAAATAGGAACGTTTGCTATGCAAAAATGAGTTTAGCTTAAAGCACCATGCTGTAACTGTCACTGAGGTCTCCGGTAACAGCTGATTTCTAAAGTTACGTATTTGCCTTCGACACAGATGATTTGTTCGGGATGCTACGCAACAACCACGTCTATCTTTTATATCTCGCTAATTATTGTTTTGGACAGCACATTAGCTCCTGTCGGCATGGTTAATAGACCGTGTAGCTTTGCATACGAGCTGGGAATATGAAAAGAAAACGATTTATTAGCAAGATAGCAATTAGACCCAACGGTGACACTGTGGTTTCATAGAGGTGAATGGGAGTTGTGCATTGGCAGGCTATTTTGGTAAAAAAGAAAAAAATTGGTAGAAATGTTTTTGCTTTTAGGAATAACTGTAGTTGTGAAGATTATTTTAATGAGTAATACGTATAAGAATGTAGCCATGTAGTATGCTGTTCTATTAACAAACACATTTTAATTTAGATTTACTTTGTATAAAAGGTTGTAAAGGCACAGATTGGCATCCAATGTTAATTAAAAGTATCCCATGATGCAGTGCATGTTGGCTCATGAGGACACATTTGTGTGTAGGGTACCATGGGGCAAAACTTCAAAGGCTCTTCTAAGAAGATGCAGAGTGTGTGTATATAACCTGTGTATCGGGTGCAATGAGAATGGCTGTACCTAGAAATGTTAGGGGTAAGTTAGTTATAGTTACTTCCAATGCACTTCTCACCCCAATGGGAATGCAGGACCATCACACCCTTACAATGACTCAATGAACTGGGCTCTGTGAGTAATGAACCTCTTAAATAATGATTGCTCTTTAAAAAGATTTACCTTCTACAAGACTCCAGACCTTGCCAGTACAGTCATGCAATATGGACACTCTGAATGACCAGTTGCTAAATATCTAAGAATACTATTTATTTCTGTATATACTGCACGCTGACTTGTTTCTATGTTTCGTGTATGGAAATGAGAGAACTGTTGCATCACCACCTAATATTATCTTTGTTTTTTTTTTTATGAAATGTGCACTTTACACTTTTTTTCAAGGTTTGCTTTAGTATATTGGAGGCATACAGCACCAACGTGGTGTTCTCATAAATAAATGCATGATATTGTCATTGTCACACCTGATCTTTTGACAATGCTCATACAGCTCACGGTTGTCATGACAGCCATGATTCCGCAATATGTGATATTGGGGGGTTACGTGCAAACCACGGTGAGATGACAATCTGACATTAGTTTCTCTCGTAAAGCCGCAACCCATTAATAACAAGGAGGATACAAAGTCATTTACTGCATTATACAGACTGATCAACTCTGAACTGGGTTTCATGGTGTGAAATTACATTTATTTCTACTCTCAAAAGGGACACATTTTAAGCGTATTTATTATTTATTTATTTTTATCTTGATTCCTTTAGTTTTCTCAAATTTTTTGCAATATTTATTTAAACCCAACAATTGTAATGGGTTTGTATTGTGGATTGTCTTCTAAATCATTTAAAAAAAAAAAATTAAGTGACCAGTTTTCTGCATATACGTATCGAGAATACATCCATGCATACAGTTCTACCGCAACATGTTGACCACCTGACCTTACTTTCTTTATATAGTTTTTCGAAATCTTACAAACAACCACAATATTTTTTTTTTCTCTTTACTTTTGAGCCATTTTAAAATCTGTTTCGGCTACCCTGGCCTGCAGGTGTGACTTACAGCTCAGCAATCCACTACTTAAAGGGTAACTCCAAGCACGGTATTCACTAAAAACCCGTTGTAGTGGTCATGATGCCCTGTTTCCCAGTATGACGACAAATGATTTTGCAATGGCTTGCCCTCTTACCTGCCGGGCATCAAAGCTCTTGGGTGGTGTGATCCCCACCAGGGATATAGCTCCAAACAATCCAAAAGCAGCAAAGTTAGGTCCAATAAAAAAAGTACTTTTAATATAAAAAAAATTATATATATAAATATATTATAAAATAGTAATAAAAAGTTATAAACAATCCACTTTACGCGTTTCTCCTTGGTAGGCTTTATCAAAAGTGTTTATGAAGCCTACAAAGGAGAAACGTGTTAAGTGTATTGTTTATAACTTTTTATTACTATTTTATATATTTTGTATTACTTTTATTATTTTTTTTAATATTAAAGTACTTTTTTTAATTGGACCTAACTTTGCTGCTGTTGGATTGTTTGGAGCTATATCCCTGGATGGGATCATACCACCCAAGCGCTTTGGATTGAGCAAACCGGAACTTGCTCTTTAGCATGTGAGTAGGTTTCACTTATTTATTTCGGCTTACACTCCTTTTTACGGTGTACACTATTGTTGTTCTGTTTGTTTATCTCCACATATACACGGACGGAAGAATTTATATTTACACCTGTATCCTTGAGTGGGAATCATACCACTTCAAGCGCTATCAGAGGAACCAGGTTTTACGGCTCCATTACACGTGAGTGTACATTTTATAGTTTTTACCTACCCTTGCTCCGTAACTCTACATACTTCACCATATAAGATTATTTGTTTATTTTTTATGAGGATACCCCCTACCCCACCTATAATTAGAAGAATTAACTCTACACTTGATCCATAGGCGGGGATTATTCCGCCCAGGCACATACACTGGAGCTTATTTTTGTGCAATTGTGTTGACTGACTTATAGCTACCGATGGACAAATACAGACATGTTTTTACTATCCAATGGGTTGCCAAGAATCATAAAATTTGTAATTCAACAGAAAAGCTGGTCACCTGTTCTAGGAAAACCACAAGAAGGAACTTAGAGTTATGCATTTTCTTTACAGATGTGTTGGCTGCACACAAACAGAGAATGCAATGCCGATTTGGGTGCTAAATTTACAGAAGGAAGTTCTTAATAAGTTAAAGATAAGGATCCCTGCTAAATTTGAGTAAAAATATGGCAACATTTACTTGATTTTCATATAGTTTCCATGTTTGTAAAGTGGGGGATCATTGAGAAAGAACTACACCATTAAAGATGCCTGTCCTAACATGCCCTATCTGTTCTTCACGTGGCAGCAAAGGTGAGCTAGGGCCCATCCTTAGCCTTATATCATGTACAGCTTGTTATTCTCACTGGCGTTTAGCCCAGAAACCAATTTCGGACCACACCTGGCTCATCATTTGAAGAAATGCAAGCTCGTTCCTGTCCAAGCCTTACCAACACAGAGAGAGAAGGATCTTTAGAAGGATTTCAGAACCTTTTTTACAGAGATATTTTGTGTCAAATGTTATGTTTAATTTGTGCAAAATTGGAGATATAAATCTAAAAATATTAAAGTTCACCTATCGTGAGATAATAAGATGACATCACACAATTTTAAGAGGAATGTGTGTGTGTGTATATTTTATATATATATATATATATATAAATTTAGGCAACTTGCTAGTAAACCTATAAATACGTTTTTTTTCTCAATTTAAGGCACTAAAATGGAACAAGCATGTTTAGAAGAAGCATTATATAAAAGAAATGGACATTTGCCATCATAATATGGCATGCATCTTGTCTGGAATAGACCCGTGTAAATAATTATAATACTTGTTTAGCTCATTCACGTAAGACCATCATTCAGTGTTTAAACTTGGTACATGATCTTACTAAACCGTAAAAGGAATCCAAACGTGAATCTCTTGCTTGCTTTGCCTAGACGGACATTGGCTGAAACTCATGCATGAGAAGTACTATGATTGGCTAAAAATATATTCTATATTGTAGAATAAAATTTAAATAAATTATTTTCTATGCCAATACTTTCAAATTAAAAAGGGGTAAACACCTTGAACAGGTTTAAAAAAAAAAAAAAAAAAAAAGCAGGAATAGCGCACAATGACAAAATAATATGTGAAAGATAAATAATAATTATGAATATTTTCCCTTTTCATATATAGTGACTTATAACAATACGAAAATAAAAATCAACTGTAAAGTTAGAATACTAAACCACAAAAATATTGAAAAGACCAAAAAGGGGAATAGAAGGATTACAAACTGTCACATAAACTAGGGCCAATTAAACTAGAAATGAACAACAAGCAATAGTATTACTCTGCTATAAAATCAGCAATTTCAATAAAAATCCAAATAGTCTATTTATAGTCACTATCGTTTTGTCTCTTGGTCAATGTGACCGAATCGTGATTGTAAGATTCGTCTGTTAGGAGATAAAGGTCTCATTGCAAAGTGACAAAGTGACATTTGAAGTGGTTTTTGCAGAGCATAGTTTATAAAGTGTGTTCGATATTTATTACATTTATAAAAGGGATTAGTGTCGAGATACATACATCAATAAGTGTCAATTTGAAAACACTTTTCAAGACTCTTTTCCCATAAAGAATACAAATGTTACACAAAACAGCAGAGGACACACCTTTTTACACGAAAACCAATTTGTATAAAAGCTAATAATATACTATGATCACATCAGATTGCTAATGCTAAACACAGTACACGTGTTTTGGTGCAGTTATGTATGGGTAGCACTGCACATATAAAGCAAAAGGTGATTTAGAGAGAATTAGCTCATTCTACAATAGAATCATTCTGTATTCCCCTGTCTTGTTCAGCAAAGCATTATCCTTGCAACATAATTGTATGGCTATTATTGGAAATCTAGCACAGAAATACTACAGATGTGGCCTTTGAATTAAAGCGAAATGGACAATGGCACTTGATTTATTTAAAAAATTGAAAAAAAAATAAAAAAATTAAAATTGCTATAGACACTAGATAATATGTCCCTTTCCGATCTTTTGTTCAGAAAAAAAGAATTCAGTAAGGAGTACGTGGAGTCTACAAAGATAAAAGAACAATTAGGGTCTATTTGTACTTAAGATTACCACCTAAGTATACTACAGAATATAAATAAATACATTAATAAAATTTCTAAGAACTTTGGTGGGTCCAGTTCACTACATTTAAAAATTATAAATAAAAAGTTCATGGTATTTTTGTATTGAATAAAAATATATGGCAATCACTGCTTTATTATAACGATATTCTTGCACACCGATTGGAGGAGATAGGTATAATGTAGGATTAAAGGGCTTTCTCTTAGAGAAACAGCTGTAGATCTAGAACCACAAGCGAGAACGCAGGTGGATCAGGTGTTTGAAGAAAACTACCTGTCATTTCCTCTGACCAGGGATATGAATCCGTAGTCTGAGTGGATTTTTGGTAGACAGAAGGAAACAAAAATAAAAATAAAAAAGCAACGTACAGTATGTAGAACTACATTCCAGTTAATGTTTCCAATTTTTCCGTTTGTAAGTGTTATTATGTATAGTGTAATTGCTATCTTGTCACCAGAACCATTGTGTCCAGAACCAAGCGCAGGACCTCTCCACCTCCCACTACAACAATCATTTGATCGGGCAGGGAAGACCAGAGATCTGTGCGGTTGACTGCACCCCATAAACTTCTTCCTTTCGTAGTGCAAGTGATGTACCAGAGGTAGCAAAACTGCACCCTATAAAATAAACATACAATATAAGGTGGAGTATCTTCCTCTAAAATACCCAACAAGTGGGTCTCCGTCCATCTCATTACATTAGGAATTGCACCTTTAATGCTAAATCATATAATACAATAAATACATTTAAATTATATTTTAAAAAAACAGGGCAATTCTCCCTCCATTGCCTGACTTCCTACATAATTGTTGATGCAACCCATTTTTTTTTTTTTTTTATTTATCAGCATAAGCTTTTCCAGCTGTGCAAATTCAGCAAAACTATAAAGGCACAAATAATTATGGGTATGTTACAAGGAAATTATATTCCAAAACAAGCTTGTAATAATTCCTTTTATGTACTGTGCAGTTTCTCCTGACACCTGCCTTTTTGGTAAGTGTAGTCATACTCCTCCGATACACAGACTGAACGGAATCTGCCATTTTGCTTCGCTAGCAGAATCTAAGTCGAGATAGCGCTAGTGCTACTGTAACTTTTTTGACATTGCGTTCACAAAACAATGTTCCCTCAAAGGTTCTATTTATTTTATAATCTGCTAGAAAACAAGCCCAATCCCTCCTGCACTTAAACCCACATTAGGACTAGGACTGGTGTTTAGTAAATAATTCTGAGCCATCTGAAATAGAAAAATTAAACATCTTCCAAGATATTCACTAAAGCATCAAAATGTTTAGAATTCAAACTGAATTTAAATTTTCAGCTAGAATGTCAAATAAAAAATAAACTTTCACTTTAGTTATGTTTAAAGTTTGCCGTTCTAATTTATTTATTCAAGTTTCGTTTCCTCCCATATGTTTTTGCTGTTGATCCAAAAGAAGGCAAAACCCAGTTTCAAGTGCTTAAAATTTTGCCATAAACTAGGAAAATTACTTCTTGACCCCCAGAATGGCACATATCTCCTTGGATCAAGAAGCGGTTACCCCACTAATAAAAAAAAAAATAATAATATCCCTGAATATTTTGTTTTTGTGAGTATTCGTCCAATAGGTGTTTAAACATCTGTACAAACTCTGATAAAACCACCTCTTCAGCCATAGAATTCCGCATCCTTATTGTTCTTACTTAAGAAAACCCTTTCCTCTGCCTTAGACTAAATCTCCTTTCTTTCAGTCTAAATGTGTTACCTCGTGTCCTATGTATAGTCATGGAATTTTTTTTAGATAAATAATTTGGAAAGTTTTTCGTCCACTACTGAATCATTTGGAAAGCTTATTAAATTGAGGCTTTAGTTAGAATTAACCTTGAATTCCTGACAGTTTACACTTTAATGACTAACCGTCACAGTAAGAGTTGCTATAAAAATGCGGTGTCAGTAGGTTTGAGTTACCTTGGCGACTGTCTGTTCAGCTACTGTGCTTGGCCGTCTTTGCCGTGCGTCAATCCTGGCCTCTACCGGGAAGCTACTGCGATGGGATTTAAGCCTTTCCACTAACAAATAATAAATAGCAGCAAAGTGATTGTAGCTGTGATTCTGTAGTGACTGTAAAAGAGATAAAAAAAAATATAGAAAAATAAATACAAAAACGTCAAGAATAAGAATGATATTCAAACACTTTTCTTTACAATTAGTTTACACACAATTATAAATTAAATTCACTGTGAAATACTTTCTACAATAAATCAAAATTAAATTTTTTCAATGAAGATATAACACAGTAAACAATTGAACGGAAAAAAAAAAAGTTAAAGAATAAAAGCATGCATATGTCTATATAATATGATAAACATGGTAAAAAGACACCCGAATTGCAAAATACCTGAAGAAAATAACATCAACAAAAAATAAAATCTACAATTCATATACATGTTATTATAGCTAAATTGTGCAGTTTGGTTGTAATATTCTATCAAAAATAGTCTGACTCTTAAAAATAATTAAAGGATCACTATAGGGTCAGGAACACAAACATGTATTCCTGACCCTATAGTGTTAAAACCACCATCTAACCCCCCTGGGCCCCTCATGCCTCCATAAATATAGCAACATCTTGCTGTATTCAAGCCAGAAGCTGTAGATCTGCATGCTGTTTGCCTCAAAAAAAAAAAAACAAGCAGTCTGCTGACATCATCAGAAGTGGAAGTCTGATCCAATCACAATGCTTCCCCATAGGATTGGCTGAGACTGACAATGAGGCAGATCAGGGGCAGAGCCAGCATGATTCAAACACAGCCTTGGCCAATCAGCATCTCCTCATACAGATACATTGAATTAATGAATCTCTATGAGGAAAGTTCAGTGTCTGCATGCAGAGGGAGGAGATACTGAATGTTTGGATGCATTTTAGGCAGACATGACCAGTGAAGTTATCACTAGGCTGTAATGTCAACATTGCATTTTCTCTGGTAAGACAGCAAAAAGCCTGAAGATAATGATTCTATTCACCAGAACAAATTCAATTCAATAAGCTGTAGTTGTTCTGGTGACTATAGTGTCCCTTTAAATACCATTTAAATACAATACATTTTAACCTTTGCAAATCCTTAGTTTGGAGTATTTTACTCTTTAAATTCTGTTCTTCTTATGGAATGAAATCAACTCCATAATTAACAAATATAATAAACTGTTAGCAGATTCCTAAGCACTGTTAATGCATAAATGTATATACGGTACGTTAAACAAAAAAATGCACTTAATGCAGTCCATTTTCTTAGTTTTAGAAAAATAAAGATATCAAGAGAATCTAACTATGGGTATTATGAAAATGTTGAACCTTATCACCTATAATAATTGACTGTTTAATAGCTCATAATGTCTTTACCAGTCTGCCATCATGTATGCAAGAAGCAGATATACTTTCTATCACCATCTAAAAAGTGAATAAGGGGGTGCTCACCACTATTTAGAAGTGTAAAAACTATGAGCAATTCGTACAGGCTTCGTTCGTGTTAGAAGTGTTACTGCTGAATATAAACATCACCTATTTACTATGCACTAATATTCCGCTCCTGTGAAATGTAACCAGAAAACACACCAAAAGGAATCTTTTCCTAAAATCTTTAATAATCGTTTTTTGTATTTTACTGGTTTGGTTAATTCATATACATATCATATTGGTGGGTAGTTTCCAAGTGGTCTACGCAATATCAACAGAGCCCTTGACATTTTTAATTTAATTTTGGGGTAGTAAACAAATTTATAAAAAGGAAATTAAATTATATCTGCGTAATCTAACCAACAACTCCAAATGATACAGTAACTCAAATCAACATGTCTATAAATACCACATGTATAGTAAGTTTTTTTTCTGGTTATAAATTTTATATATATACATTATATTATTTTTTGTGTGCTGATGTTTGTGCCCTATTTGCCCTATTTACTGTTCTCAAATTTTCAAGCCTGACATTTGTTTTGATCTTTCTCTATTGAACTACGGCCTACCAACACGTGCAGACAGTCTTGCAGGTCTCTGAATCGCAATAAAATTTATCAGATAAAAGTACTTAAAAATGTTGATGCCTTAGCACAATATAAATTGTAATGTTCATATTCTGGTTTAAATCCTGACACATTCTGCCACTCTAATATCCATCCATATTCATTTACCCAGACACCCTGATCCCACCTCTATGGTTTCCCCTGACAAAGACGGATCTTCCCTCTATAGTTGGTGTCTCCCAGACACACTGATCTTTTCTCTATGTTTTTTTTCCCTAGACACACTGGGTTAACACTATAGTTTTTGTCCACAAAACACGGATCTCACCTCTATGGCTCCCTTACCTCTCTGGTTCCCACAATGAAACCCTAACCTCACCTCTATGGTTTTTGTCCCCCAAAACACCCATCTCATCTCTATGGTTGGTGTCCTCCAGACACACTGATCTCATCTCTATTTTTCCCCTAGACACACTGGGTTCACCCCTATGGTTTTTGTACTCCAGAGACACACTGATCTCACCTCTATTGTTTTTTGTTGGTCTATTCCCAGGCTATGCATGAGCCTCAAGACCTGTTCATTGTATTCTCCAATTGATGTTTCTTTGTCCTGATTTTGTGCGTACAAAACAGGTCTGTGCACGGGGACTTCAGCCATCATCCACTTGTGCTCTTTGATTTGAGCGATGGAAAGACGTTTTGAAGGCTCCAGAACCAGCATCCTCCTTATTAAGTGCTCGCATTCTACAGTTAAACAGAGAGGCAACATATTATTTTACCTCGAACGAAAACAGGAATCTTGCCCAGTGAATGCCAGACAAATGAGTAATTAAATTCGTCATTTCAGGAACTATGCTTTCATCAACTCCTAATATCAAATTATCTTTGAGTCTAACTTTTGGAGGCTCCAGTTTCTCTACATTAGCATTCGAAAAGGGTTTAGCTTTTGACAGACTCATTTTTTTTAATCAATATATTTTCTCTCATTCTGAATCAAAACACAATCTTTAATTCAGTGGAAGTAAATATGCTTAGTGTAGTAATATGCCAAAATGCCGAACTCCATAACGGTGTTTTAATTGTGTGAAAATAAGCAAAATCTCCCAAATGTTTCATGCAGTTTAAATCGCACATACTGGAAGCAATGGTTGTATATGTTGGCATACACTCTACAGCTGAAGGCATTTCATTTACCTCTCATAGACAGGAGCACAAATAGGAAAATATTGCGCTAAGGAGGTCCCAGATCAAATAACATGTTTTATGATGTCATGGATAATTTAGCTATGACGTGTAAACAAAAATTGAAAGTCACTAAAGCACAAATTGTCAGGGAATCGAAGTGAATTCGGAGTAAATGTCAAATTTTGGGTCAAATAACTAGATCATAAAAAAAGACTCCAAGTAAGTGTTGTCTGCAGATTCACTATTTTGGCCTGAAATTAGAACTTCACTTTAAAATCCCCTTCATTGTACACTTTAGGGTATAGATCTTAACCCAGTTACAAAGTGACAATTAACAAGTTTTATTTTGTAATGCTTCCATCTTTTATACATTGTGCTACCAAATTACTAGCAAAGGTGTAGAAATAAATCGGATACAATAAACATTCTTTGGGGTGGGAGGCTGTGAACACAAAGCATTCTTTCCAGCCGCCATTTTGGAAGAGGTATACTTGATCTTCAGGGAATCTTTTACTCTACACATTTCCTAATAATAGTGCCAGCACAAAGCATATTTTATGTGTATACCAGTCAGACACTCACTATTGACCACGTTTTGCAGATGACAGAAAGTACCTTTGAAGATGGAACCACATAAATAAACAAACGATATGAGAGTTTGTATTTATTTAATGTGGACAAGTCACGTTAACGCTCTCCATGACACGTCTGATAATGCAAGCTCTTACACTAGCTTTATAGTATCTCCAATAATACAATGGCTGTAATGTGCCCAAGTGATGCAGGGACAGAATGCATTTATAATGAGCAGTAGGAAACTGAGGCCTCTAAGGATCAATCTATAATTGACACAGTATAACTCATGTTTTTACAAACCATCATTCACGATTAGGCTCCAAACTATTTTTCACTAATACACACACACACTTTTATTTTAATTTTTTTAAGCGTACCTTTAATAAATATTTACTTTTTACTTCCACAATGACATGTGGGTTCTCTGTAGAACATTGCTCTCTAAAAACACAATTAGTTTGCTTTTTCTAAAGGCCACATATTTAGTTCTTTTAACTTTTCAAGCCGGTTTGGAAGTACAAGAGGACTTCTTGACCTCATGACAAGCAATTTCAAAATGAGGTATAATCATCCAATTATATGACCGCTATAATGCAGGTTGTTTACTTGCTCAGGGAACATATTATAACCACTAAACTCTGTAACTTGTACCTAAAATAAATGGGCCAATTACCCTCTAGAGCTGTGATGACTAATTCAATTTCCCATGATGCTTAGCCAAGCTAAATACGAACATTGTTATTGACTATCACTGCGAACTGCCTTTCCTATTGTCTACAATGCCCTGGAAATTTTTGAGAACTACATTACCCATGATGTCTAAATGATGGCCCAAACTGATACTTTAAGATACCAACATGGATTACAAATAAATGGCAGATAAAACAATGGAACAATCATATATATTTGTGGATGCTCAAAGAAGGTGGCCACACTATTACAGAGTTACAAAGTCTTGTGGTTGTCAAATCAGAATAGATTTTTGGCCAGTTGGGGGTCACACACATTTTGTGTTACTATGTCACACTGTCAATTATTTGTCTAGCGTGAAGAGGGACTTTAAGCAGAATATCCAATGTTCCTTGCATGATGCACTTCTTGCAACATTGGTAATTGGGAGGCAGCCGGAGATAATAATTATATTATCCATTATCTACAGATCCCAGCAATTACATATATAACAACACATTTTACTATTTTAATAAGCATTTCTGGTTAACCTTTGATGTCTAGATATCCATTATAAGGAACCAGTGCATGCACCCAAAACCACCTCATCTAATGGAAGTAGTCTGTGTGTAGTGTCCCTGTCCCCTTAAACCTGCAATCTAACACATTACAGTGCCAAAGAAACTGCAATGTTTAAATTGCAGGGCTAAGACTACCTAGAGTGTCTGTCTACCAGACAGCCACGAGAGGCGCTTCCTGCTGTCTCAAAGAGTTTAACTCCACGAGACGACGCAGGAGGTTTTCTTCTAAAGCCTAATTAGAGGCCTAAATGTGTGCATAGTGCTCGCCAAGCATGCAGATTAGGTTCCTCACCTACTGAATTCGGGTAAGGCCGACCCAGTGCTGAGGAACCTCGGAGCAGAATCAGCTATGTGTTTAAAGGGTTATTTAAACCTTTCATGGCTGGTGGGGGTGAGGCAGATGGAAACTTTAGTGTTAAGCATTCCTTGCGTTTTGTATTCCTAACAAAAAAAAGTCTGTATTTTGAACATGAGAAGGTGTTATTTGTCTTAAAAGAACACAATTTTATAGAGATACCAATGCATGGCTTCACCACCCTTAACAAGAAGAAATTTAAAGCCAGATATGTGGCTCATTTCTTTCGGTATTTCCATCCAAAGTCTCAAGAGAGGAGTTTTTCTTGCAAACATAAAATGGATTAAATGATCTTCACACAAACACACAGAAAAAATAAAATAGTCAAAAGGGATATGCAGTGTAGACCGCAAGAAAATGTAACAAAAAAAAAAACCCAAAACAGATTAAAAGCCACAAAATCGATCTTGTTATGTTTAATTGTCAGGAGACTGTTCATTTACAGACACGTAGAGCAGATGAGCTCTGCTAGAGTCGCTTGCCACTCGGGACAATAGTTCTCATGCAGCGCAATGATTTTAAATAAATTCATTATTGCTCAGCTCCAACTAGAACGAATATTTAAAACTACTCTACTTCCTGGAACATTAAAGTGAGTGTCAAGCCGTCGATCTTTGAGGCTGTCATTGTTCCAGCCTGAACGCAATGATCAACAATACGATCATTTTTTTAAGTTTCAGTTTAGGCGGGCAGACTCTCGTGAAGATTGCAGCTTGTCACCTTTGGGGGGTCTTTGCATATTCTGGGTACAGTTGCTGCGGGTGCAGCAGAGGTGACTATGTACTTAAGTGTCCATGGAGGATCTCAACAGAGACCCTCAATAGATATCGTCGCACAATGAGCAATACAATTCTGGATTCCAACAGTCATCACTTTAACCGTTTCACATCATCACACTTTTTTGAGTAGTATTTATTTGAAACAAATGTAGCATAGGACAGCAAATTTTTCTTCTTTCTCAATGAGTGCTATCCACATACATAAAAAATTATATATAAACACATTTTAATGTTCGTCCATTATAGAAATATTGAGAAGGGTACAATTTTCTTACTGTTTGGGAAGAGGGATCTGCAACCGCACAGGCTCTCAGTAATGGGCAGGACTAGAATGAAGGGGTTGAAGACTTATATACAATTGGAGTATATAGTGTGTACAGTTGTTGTGGTCTCCCTCCCCTCCCCCAACTAATTTGCAAAACACCAACTATTACAGGCAAAAGGCATTATGAGCACCTGACATTAATTCAATTAATTTGGCTTAAATAATATAACATGCAAACAAATATTCTGTTGGCATTCTAAGTACCCAGTTTATTCTCCAACAAACACATTTCAGAAATTCACATGTGTGTTGGCAGCACACATCTTCTTGTAATGGAAACTATAAAAACATTGTCTCGCTTCCAGTCATGTGAGGCACGGCACACAAAGCCTATCAATGCAAACCTTTTAACAGGCAGACATTTTGTTCTTAACCACACAGAGCGGGTTATAGAGGGTAGTGGATGTTCTTTAAAATAATATTTTTTCCAGAAAGGTGTGCTTTAAATATTAGAGACTTGTCCGACTAGCTCTCATGGGAATTTACTCTCCAGTAGAAGAGTAAATCTGCATTCTGGTTAAATAATTTAAAGATCACACAGCTAACGACCTTAATTCCTTGGAGAAATTGGGGAGTTATTCTATATGAAAAATATCTCATGTTTATATACACAGCTTTACTGGAAGTGCTTATGGTTTTTCCAAAGCTCAGATCATGATTCCAAAGATGGACTAGGTCACCAAAATTGATATTTAAATTTATCCAATGAGCAAATAAATATTAACATTTTGAATACTGACTGGATGTTGTATTCTCAAGTCTTCCTAGAGATTTACTGTGGAATGTCACAGTTCGGGAACATTCCAATCTAGAATGCACCACTTGAGCAGTAGTTTAACATTATATTTCCATTTCTATATATTCATTAAACAGAGCATAAAAATTCCACCTCTCCTACCTCAATCTACCATATAAAATATGCATTGCTGGATTGAAAAAAAAATATCTAAACTCCAGATGCATTTAACCTTTACTTCAAAATGTTAACACTTCATTCCACTGCCCAAATACAAATAAAATCCCTATTTAGTAGATATCCCCCAAAGACATGCATGCATTTAATTATGCATTATTTAATTAGGGGTATATCTAAAAGTGCTTCCAAATAGTTTGCAGCCTTTGCAAGCCCTCCCCTTGCAACCCCGCCAGACTTTCTGTGGTTGTCCAATCACAGACTTCCCAATGCAGCTCAATGAGAAGTCTTTGCAAGGCAGGTGCTCTGGGCAATTGCTGCCTCTTGAGTTTAGCTTCACTGAGCAAAACAACCAGGAAGTAACAGGACCTGCTGTCTGATCGACAGCTAGGGGGGGGTGTAACATGGTTAACGCATAAAAGTGCCAATTTCTATTTAAATCTGAACTTTTTGTAAAATGAAACCATGGTGAAACAAAGGACCAGAACAGTATTTTAAGTCCATGTAATCTATTTTGATCACTATGAATTTAATGGAAATAAGTAATAAATACAATTTATTTCCAAAGCAGCTTGTAGTTCAGGAGGACAGAATTAACCCATATGGGATCTACCAAAAATGGAACTAACCTATTCAGGCAGAAACACTGGCCATGCTTATTTAGAGCAAGATAGATTTCAAAATTTAAATTTTGTACCAAAGTGTACCACAAACATTAAAGGAACATAATAGCATTAGGCGTACAAACCTGTATTCCCAAATGCTATAGTGTCCCTTACCTTTTTAGGTGTCACCTCCCCCCCCTTGAGAGTTGGAAAGGTGAGGTTTACATAGATTTCCCCCCTTGTTGCACTGTTTTTGTTACAGTCTCTCTGCTTCCATGGCTAGGATCATCAAGATTGAAATCTCAGCCAAGTCAATGCTTCCAGCATTGGGAGGCTAGTGTGCATGCGCAAAAAATCGATTCGCTGGTCAAATCAAATGCACTCCAGGAGAAGCATTTAAATGAGAACGGAATCTGACTGCGTTCTCACAGGGGGAGCATTTCTAGTGGCTGTCAGGCAGACATCAACTAAAGGTGTGTTAACTCTGCAATTATAACACCGCCGTGTGTACTAAATGGTATTGTTTTTGCATCTAGACCACTTCATTGAGATAAGTGGCAGGATGACCTACTAACCATTTCTGTAAATGAAAATGTATCATTTAGAATAAGTCTTATTTATTGAGTTCTAAACACATTTATTGTAGTTTAAAAAGACTCCATTGCTGTCAGTTTTATGTTGCGAAGCTCTGTTATACACTCAGACGCACCAATGATATGGAGCTCCTTAGAAAAGAGGGATGGAGACCCAAAATAGAGACTATCCTTTCTAAAGAGAGACACTTTGACAGTATGGAAGCTTACAAAGTCCACCCTACTAGATTATTTACGCTATATGTCGTGGATAAAATGTATACCTTCGGACATGAAGTATGGAATCCGAAACCTCCCTTCCAGAACCCTCTGTCTCAGGATGGGAAGCGTTGGGCCATCAAAAGGTAAAGCACCACATACAAGGACGTAAAGAACCACTCCCATACTCTGTAAAAACAGAAAAAGGGAGTTATACAGCAGTGATAAACACAAACTACTACAAATGTGACAAAGAAGACGAGTGACCGAATTTTCAGCTAACAGAACAATATATAGAAATCTAGTGGAACAAGTGGTTATAATTTGCAGGAGAAGAGCATAATAAGAACAGCCACGTGGAGCTGCAAGAAACCTGTAGCACTGTCCCAGCACAAACAAAATTAATTAATTAGAAAATATATATAATGTCTATATAAATATAAACTAAAAGAGATGCTTGATGGCCCAGCTGCGGTTAGACTTCCTTTAATCATGGCTGATATATTTTGCAAACGAATAGTTTAATATAAAAATTAATTATGAAGGGATATCCAGAAAGCAGTTTGTTAACTAAAACATGGGACATACAGCAAAGATGCATCCTCCATAATAAAGCAAAGGAATTGCCTTAAAACCCAAGATCACCAGGATTGAGAATCCAATTAAATACTTTTTCTCTGCAACAGGGAGTTTTATTAAGTAATAATCACAAGGGTAAAAAAATGGTATCCCTCCAGAGTGTACTTTCTATGAGAAAGCATTGGATTGGCTGAGATAGTCAATTCTGATGATCTCAGCAAAGGACGTGGGGCGAGGGTGGAGCCAAACGCCGCTCTGAGCCAATCAGCATTTCCTCATAGAGATGCATTGAATCAATGCATCTCTATGGGGAACATTCAGCGCCTCTATGCAGAGCATGGAGACGCTGAACATTGTGCAGCACTAACCCCGGAAGCACCTCTAGGGGTCGTCTGAGTGACTGCCACTGGAGGTGTCCCTAGGCACTAATGTAAACACTGCCTTTTTTTTCTGAAAAGGCAGTGTTTACATGAAAATGCCTGCAGGGACAGGCTATACTCACTAGAAACACTGCATTAAGCTGTTGTTGTTCTTATGACTATAATGTCCCTTTTAAATATGGTAGAATAAAACTGCGGTTTGGAAATAATGCAATGCAGAAGTTGGGGTAACTCTCTAAAAGCATTTATTATTATTATTTTCAAACTATAATAAGAATACAAAAAGGTTTGTTTTACAAAAACAAAGAACATCCACTTTTGTCATTAAAAAAACAGCAACCCCCCCCCCCCCCCCAAAAAAAAACAGGAATGCAGCCGCACATATTGGGAAGCATTATGAGAATGAATACACACAGAGTGCATTTATCATCAGTGTCAAATTTGAACAGGTTTCTGGTAAATCATATTCACATTAATTGTGTGCATTGTTAACACAGCTCTCCTTTGTGGTTCAAGTAAATTAGAAGTGAGCCTTCTAACAGCACTATGAACCTACAAAGGTTTTAATAAATAAAATGAGATGGGATTAAGGTGACTCAAAGACTATCAAAGAAACAGTTCACAAACAAGAAGAGTCTTACAGGATTATGCCTGGGAGGGAAATTCCTTTTGTTGAATTTCTTGTACCTCACTAAAGCATTTGCCAAATTTATGTGCGTTATCCTACAACTGCACGTAATTAACCCATTTGATATGGTTCAGACATTGTAATCAATCAAAATAAAAAAAGCAAAAGTGACAGTCTGCTGCCAAAGTTTTAAAAAATATTAATAAGCGTAAAAACAGCAATAACTATCATATGTTTTTATATTTTATCCCCGATTTGTCCTTTATTCCTTTAGGAAGTGTTTCATGAACTCAACAGACCTCCAGAGGTAAGGCATTACGGGCTTGCAAGAGGATTATGGGAGTTTTCATTCACTGAAAAGATACTGGCTGCTTAAAATGGCTGTGGACTGTACAGAGTACTAACCAAGGGGTTGTAATGGGAATAGGACAAAATAAAGGGGTGGTTCTATAGTTTATATATGATTTATGTACATTTTTCATAAATAAAACATATACACATGCAGAAACGTTGGTTTGTGGCAAAATAAATAAAATACCCAGATATCCAGCTGTGGTCCCTCATACTGCTGCCCCTCGAAGACTTCAGGAGCTGCGTAAGGAGGGCTTCCACACCACGTAGCTAGAGGTTCGCCAGTCTTGTAGAAGTTGCCAAACCCGAAATCTGTTAGAAGATAAAAACACATGATCATGATCTTGGAAAACCTGTAGAATGAGCAAAATAGAATGTGCAGTGTTGGATACCATAACCGCAGTATATTCTAGAATATTGAGGATGGTTTGCATTGCTGTCACAGGGGCCCAGAACCTGCCTTATATGTCAATGGGACAGGAAAAAAAAGTCCATAGTCCATTGGCAGGAAGTCAGTCCCTATGCTGAGCCATGGGTCATACAATCTCTTGTTACTTGGTGTATGGTGACATGGAAGTGCAATGTCAAGGGCACACAGAGGTAAAGGAAGCTTCGGTTACGGATCTAAATGATGATAATCATTATCTTTACTGCAATTAGGTCTTCCACACGCTCTCACAGCACTGAGTTCTCTCACATATACTTTGACTGCAATGCATTTAAAGGGACACTATAGTCACCAGAACCACTACAGTGGCTCAGCGGCATATAGCCTGTTAATGCAGGCTGAGCAGAGTAAAGTCAAACATTGCTGTCAAAAGTCCACATCTTGCGGCTGTCACTCAGACAGGTACTAGAGAAACTTCATGGACGAGTTAATGCAATCTAAATGAAGACATCAAACCCTCCCAACATAGGTTGCTTAGACAGGCACAACGAGGCAATTTGCTGCGCATCCGCACTAGCCTCCAAGTGCTTTCCTATGAGGAAACATTGGATTGGCTGAGATCATCAAGACTGACTGACTGGCGGGATAGCTGCATGAAGAAATCGAATCAGAAAATCAAAATAGAGAACACTATAGCATTACACATTAACATTTATAATGTTATAGTGTTCATTGTATTCATCTGCATGTTATCTCTGTTCCACTAACACCAAAGGCCGACACCAACACAAGAACACCTCCAAAGAGAACTCTGGGACCCCAAATGAACAAGCTGAGCCTTGACAAAAAAAAATAAATACATAATAATAAAAAATAAAATAAATGATGAATTTCTGCTGTTGGATCTGAGCTTCTGACAGAGGAATCCAGCCGTTGGGGTTAAGACATGTGAATATGCCATGTGTATTGCTAGCAATCAGAACTGTCATGCACTCACAAAGCATGTGGCCAAGATCTTTACTATCTGATACTGCTACTGCACGCAATATGGGATATTTTAGATTGCAAGCTCCTTTGAACAGGGCGTTCAACACTTTTTGCTCTTTACACGTTTGTCCCATCCGACGACTGTACTGCACTGTGGAATATGTTTGTTCCATATAAATCATAATAATTTTAAATAGCATAATCTTTATATAATCTGCTGACACTTTCTGACACATATCGGTTCCACCAAACAAGGGCAATGTGACCAAGAGACGACCAAACACGTGGCAGCTTTATGTGACAGTTCTCTTAAGGATGCATACTGACTGTAGGATACTGCATACTGACCAGAGATCTCCTGCTCTCAGGTTACATAATAAAAATGCTGTAATTGCTGTGGTTTGAGAAGACAAGCTGAACACAGAACATAGTGTTCCTAATTGCCAGTTTAGACGTCACCGCACATACAGAGTGTGGGGTAGCATCAGCACTTAGAACACCAGTTCGGAGTACTCATCCTGATGGCTGCATGTGTAATGTGGGAGGGGAGGGGGTAGGGGTCAAAGGTTTTCAGCTTTAAAAGCAGTTTATACTATAGAATTTGGAATGCTTTTTGAACAATTTTAAAGGTTTATTACATTCTCCTGTTTTGTGGAAATTGTGTCTATACGCCAATGACTGTCCTGTCTTTTTTACAAGAACAATTCGCAACTCCTCATTATGGTTAGGTAAACATAATTTTCTCTCTCCCTTATTTCTGAAATCAAGAGGTTGCACTCACCTGAACATGCACACATTATAGGGTGCTGCTGGGGACAATTTATACAATATACAAAATCCAGCGCACTCGCTTATTCACTAAACAGCAATTTGAAGTTTTACAGAATGGAATAGTTTTATTTACAAACACCTCACCTAGGCAAAAAACGATGGGGCTTTAGTTACAGTATATGATCATACATTGCATAAGCCTGCCACAACATCAATGTATCCTATTCTTGGCAGGTCCTATCCTAATAGCAGCCTAATGCCGGCTCTTATGAGATTAATCCACTTACTTGGGAAATGCTTCCTCCTGGGACTCTCTGTAGGTGAAGGCTAAATAGGGCCCTGGAATGAGGCACCTGTGACAGGGAGGGGTGCAAACCCAAGGAGTTGGCCTGGACTCCCAAATATATATATATATATATGAAACCAAGAGGTTGCACTCACCAGAACATGCATACATTATAGGGTGCTGCTGGGGCCAATTCATACAACATACAAAATCCAGCACACTCACTTATTCAGTAAACAGCGATTTTAAGTATTGCAAAATGTAATAGTTTTATTTAAAAACACCTCACCTATGCAAAAAATAATGCGGGTATTTCAAAAGACAGATTGCGTTCTTAATTTGTGTGTTGCAAACCTTTTATTACAAAACGCTCATGCATTGCATGGATGACAATCTAAGTCTGGGGACACTATTCTCAGGGCATGTCTCAGCCCTTTCTGAGATTAGTGGGAGTTAACCAAGTCCTTCTCCATTGTCGATAGGCCAGGAGGGTGGCCGAGGAGACAGAGACAACGGTATTCTCTCCAGTTCCACTAAAGGAACAAAAGCTTACTTAAAGGAGAAGTGGTTATGCTGCCGTTGTTCAACATTGCCGTGTGTGTATGTATGACACACACACACGCAGAATAAGTTACTGCTTTATAAAAAACAATAATAATAATAATAATAAATAATACTCACACATACATGCACAGATATACAGACACACAGATTTCTAACATTTTAGAAGAGTCAGAGCACACACAAAATAAGTGGAATATCTTACTGTACGTCTAAGGAGCATTTCGACATACCCTGACATAACAGCCTTTATCTGAATTAATACACGATGCTTCAAAGTGAGGGCACACAATGTTGGCCTCTATACGGACTTGCCTGGCAGTGATTTCAGAATGAGGTAGGTGAGCTGTTTACATTACATTGCTGACCTGCCAGCAGTCACAAGATTAACCATAGGACATGCGGTTAGCAGTCTCACATGAACGCAGCTGAATCTGCTTCCAAGACATTACATCAGACAGAGGTCAGTTCAGGAACAGAGAGGGAGCAAGCTATAGAACAGGCAATGTACCAAAAACTGGGCCTTGTTACGAAACCAGAGAAGGGGAATATACTCTGCAAGAAGATTAAAGCACGGATAAAGAAAATATTGATTTCAAAATGATTCTGTATAAATGTAACCAGGATATTTAGATTTTAATAAAGTTCACTTTTCACTGCCGTATACACAGCAAATGTTAGATAATATGATCCTGCTGAGATCGGGATGTAAAGATTTTGTACCACCAATTTGGCCACGTACTAGCCATGTGTTACTCCAGCCACATGTCCGTCCCTTAAACCCCTCTGTGTACTAACCATATGTCAGCCATGTTTGGTAATGGAGCGTTTGCTAAAGGAATGCAATTAAATAACTAAGCCGGCATTGGGAATACCTATACACAGAGGACAGATACACCCTGTGTGGGCAAATGGTGTACGTACACTTGTCCTTTGCAATATAAAATGGTATGACATAGCTTAAAGGGACACTGTGTCAATAGGAATACAAGTTTGTACTCACAACATTATGGTGTACCTCAAGCAGTAGGTGGCCAGCCCCCCAACCCTCCATTGTGAGGGCTTAAAATGTACGTTTACCTTCCATCTCGCAGCGAACCGGTCTCCATGTTAAAGAAAAATGCTGTGCTGTGTCAACCAAATGGTCTCTGTGAGAACATCTGAATAAAAAATAGCCATGTTTTACGGAGTTTCATGGCTATTTCTCTAGTGGCTGCTAGGGTGACAGACAGTCCCTGCAATGTAACCCTGCAATGTAAATATTGCCATTCTGCAAGAACGGCTGATACACATGTTTTACGTTGCAGGGTTAAAACGACGAAGGCACGGCATCACCCCATTGAGAAGAAGTGGTCTGGGTGCCTATGGCGTAGCAACGGATATCAAATCAGTTCCATCCAGGCACAGACAGGGCACAAACGGCTCTGTAGGAGAAGAAACGAAAACACTGAAAAAACTCTTCTCTATACGCCAACTATTGGGTGCTAAAAACAAAGCTCATAACAATGGCTGACAGGAGACAAAATGGAGACACTACCCCAGAATAGGGCACATAAAGTGTTCTGGGTTTCTACAATCAATTTTATTTTTCAGACCTTAAAAACTTATTTGTTATATAAAGGGATAAAAGAAGCATCCCCAGACTGTAATAAAGGTACTATACCTATAAGAGTCTTGTATTTGTAATGCTATGTCTCTTTAAAAATCTTTTAAACTGTTTAATTTACAAAATGGCACTGTCACAAACAGACAGACAATCTTCTTTCTATAAAGGGAAAAGATATAAAATGTGTACAGGGCAGGTTTTTTTTTTTTTGTTTTGTTTTTTTTTAACAATTACAATTTTGAATGTGTATTAAACTTGGCCGCAGCCTCGGAATTGCAAACCTTGCCTTTATATCCAATCCCATCTATTAATGCATGCGGTCTTTGGAGGCACATTCATGATGTATGCTTTTTTTATTATTGGGGTTGAATGCGTTTATTGGACGTGTCAAAAGTGCGTCCAAACATTTGCTGAAATGGCGTCAGATTTATCAGCCAACTAAAACCTGGCAAAACAGTTTGGCTTCCACTACGAAAACCTGGTTATCAATGAAAACCTTTTAATGCGAAACAGACGCTTTAGTATAAACAAAGAAAAAAAAATGCCTTTTGACACTTTGATTATTATAACACACATAATTACAGTGATACTTTGTGTTTATAAATACAACAATATTATAAAAATAAGCAAGTGCTTTTTTCGTGTTTAAATTGCATTTAAGAACATGTGAAGAATGAGAGCAGCAGTACATAGGTATGTTACAGGCTCACAGGGGCTGGAAAACCCATTTAGACATGCTTTCTTTATAAGAATGGCAGTGACTTGTTTAGTGTTGCAAGATTAATTAAAAGCACTATAAGTGAATAATTGCAATGCACCATTATTAACCACCCAAGGGACAGATAAATCTGTAACTCTGTGCAAATAATTAAAATATTGCTTCTCAACAGATAAAATCAGCTTTTTTTGCCTACATTATTCAAACTGATTTCAGTTCACTACAATGTTCCATATTGGCACAAAACTACAAGTTATACACAACCTGGGATTGGCCACATGTCTTTCAGTTGTCCTGGATCTAACAGGGCAGCCCAAAATGCTTGGCTTAAAGGACACTACTAAAATACCCTCAAAGCAAGGCTCAAGAATGCAGTGCAATTCTGTCCATGCAACAGAGTGCTTCGGCAGTGCTCTGCACATGGACGTTTCCCTTTCCTGCCCCACCACAACCCTAGTCAATTCCCACTGCTGAGTGTATGGAGTGAATGCTCATGTTTCTCTAACCTTGGCGCTGCAGTAGTCTGTACTACAAATCCAATAACGCTTGGTGGGCAATCGCTGTTCTGCACCAACACCTAGGGTGAAAGCACTGTACCCCCAAAAGCTGTTTATATTTCACTTTCAAACTAGCTACTATGTGTTACCCTAGCTACTATGTGTTCAAGTACAGTACAAGTGGGCATGTCACCTAATGGGGTCTTTGCAAGACGTATAAAGATTTAGCAAATGACAGCGTTCCGTTAGACGGTGACAATTACATTTGGGGTTCCTCACGGATTAACTGATTCCCTTCGTGCTGTAATGTATTCCTTATATCACAGGGCAGAACTCTTCATGCAGTGCCCATCAGCATGTAGAGGTCATGTGTGCCCACAGGTGATATGGCAGCCCAGCATGCAATTAATGCTAGATATAATCAATGGATGTTTGCAGGAAAATACAACAAATTAAAACTTCCTTAGAGACTTTAAACTGGGTTGCTGATGTAGGACTTAAAGAGTTAAATCTAAGATTGCGAAACTGTAAACAAATTTCTACGTTTCACCCAGTTGTAAGCTCATGATAATATTTTATTTTTAAATAATTCATCCCAGAGATAAACAAAAGGATAAACAAGAAAATAACCCCCCCCCCACCCCAATGTAAAGATTTACACAACATGTATAAACAAAAGGGGACATGGAAAATTCTGCTCAAGTGAGCTTACACTCTAATAGGAGACGAATGACACTAATAGTCGATTGGCAATCAGACTACTAACAGGCTGCAGGCTGTATGAAATGTTGGTAAAGGCTATGGAGGGGTTAATTATTAAAAGTCTAATCACCAGCTTTCTCCACTGTATGTCCCTTTGTGATTATGGTAATGTGAAGGTAGGGGAATGATAACAAGAAGGTATGGGAGATAGGGATGGCTAATTGTCAGAGCTGACCCATTTCATGCCCTGAATGTTAATGAGCTGTGTTTGACGTCAATGGCGAGCTAGCTGTCCATCAGTTAAACAGAGCCAGATATAGAGAGGGGAGGGGGAAGCCTGCACAAGGAAAAATTTCACTTTCACCTTGATTCACTTACAGCTGCATGCAAGAGCAGCAACACAAAGCAGGACTGAGTATGTCTACATAGAAAGAGTTTATTTATTCTGCATCTGCAATACTGCACAAAAGGTTTAATCTTACAGTGTGTTTGGTCTTTCGGTTTTATCTCTAAGGCAGTCGTTTCAACCATCAGATCCTTCCTGGAGAATCTCAGCAAATATAAAGAGAACACGTGTTTCCATTTGACACTCTTCATATTAATTTGCACTTAACCCATGGAGTCTCAGAGGTGTGCCCAACGCAATGTTTTGTATTGATCACCTACGGCAATACAAATCTGTTTTCTCGCTTTTTAATTGTATTGGATGACGGCTATAGGGGTTTGCCTCTTTTTTTATATAGTTTGCAATAAAAGTTCTATTGCTAATATAGCATAATCTCCTAGATTTGCCTTTACAGCTGCACTGTATATATTCCGATAAATAAATTTTTTTTATTATTATGTACAAAAATTGGTATGGCTGCGGCTTGTTTTGAGAGAGAGAGAGAGAAAGAGAGAGAGAGAGAGAGAGAGAATACAAAATGGTATTCAACTGGATTTGATGGTGTTTTTACCGCTAAATATATACACAGAGACTTAATATAGCATATTAGTGCCTTGCATATTTAAGTACCAGTGCTCCAGCTGTTGGTGAAATTCAACTCATTCCCATTAATTCTGGCGAGCCACTTACTGCATTTTTGGCTGGTAGAGATTTATAGGATTTTAGATGGTTCAACGCTCAAGCTCTGCAGTTTATAAAAACTCCTTTGCCTTGTGCATTAACGTCACACACCAATGTGCTTTTTCGAGCCATTGACAAACACAAACTCAGTGACCCGGAGTAATAAACAAACCTACACACAGATAGGTAATAAAACATCCAGTGACACATGCCACATACGCCACCTATAATGCCGAAAATACGTTGCGTGGAATCATACAAACAGAATCAAATCACTGGGATTAAATCAAGTAATAGATTAGCAGGATGTTTTTGGATGTCATACAGTAGTACACCATTTATATTATTACGGTGAAGAAAAGCAGAGGGATGATTTTTTTTTTACGCGCCATCTAATGTTCTGATGTAATAATCGGCAACGTCACAGAACGGCCTCTTGCTGTATGTGAATTTCATTGCTTGGGGTCTACCGTAGCGAGTTGGCAACAGACTCGCCTTAACAGTATTCCAAAAAGAATGTCTGGTGTAAAATCTCTAAATGCTAGAACTCCCCGCAACGCTCCTCACTTAGGGCAAAATGTTTTTCCTCTTTTTGTCTTTCTCAGTGCTGTGTGCGTCACAATATTTATCTTATTATGTGTGTGCCTGTACTTCTCTTTCACACTCCTGTTGTCTGTTTCCGTGATTGAAAGCACTGCGTGTTTACAGTGAGTTAACAGCTGTATGCGGTCAGAGTTTGAATGGAGAGGTTCTCACAGCGATAATGATGTCACCAAAAATGCAGTTAAATAGACAGAATTTACCATCTTGGCTACCCACCTCATCGAACCAACATAGGCCTCTATTTAGTCTGTTTGGCTCTACTTTTTAAAATTGATTTATTATGAAAAATATTTTGATAATTTAACATATATTTTTTTTTAAATCAAAATATTTATTAAAATATATTTTAAAAATTCAATATTTTTTCGATATCCAATATATTTTTTGACATCTGAACATTTAAAAAGAAAAAAAATCATTTTAAAAGTTCATCCTAAAATATTGAATCATTTGGTAAACGTTTTCAAAAATATTAAATCAAGGCTTGGCAAATGATAACACTGCCTGATACAGTGTAAGCAGTCACCATAATGTTTTACATGTGCGAATTAACCAATACACACATATAACCAGTGTGAGACAAACAGAATCATTCATACCCAGGCAAAACAGACACACTCTTATACCAGACGAGGATTAATGAACACCATAGCGTAGAGTAATATACGTATGGTTACAACGCACAGACTTTAAAAAACCTCTCTGCTTGGACGGAATGGGAAAAATATTTTGATTTGAAGCAAGCATGAGAAGCGTTAAGAACAGCCTTCTGGATATTACGGCACTTGACCTTTTTAGTCTAAAGGTTACGCAGAATTGATATGAAAAGGCTTAGATGTTGGTATGGAATGTTCCAAGATGTTACCTCCTTCCCTCTCAAAAATGTACTAAATGTTATAGAAACAAACTCACCACAAGCACAACTTATCTATCCTGCAAAGGAGCCCAAACACAGCTACATAGATACACATATCTGGTTACACAAGTTCAAATTCAAAGTAAAAAAAGAAAAATGCCTTAGGTATGTGAAAATATTTACGACATTTCTTCCCTCTAGTGCTAATTAAGATTATCCCTGTGTATCAAAGGGACTCTATGCAAAACGAAAATATAAATAAAGTTAGAACTATGAATCCCTTATCCAAAATGCAAACAGAGATTTTAATAACCGATATAAGCCAGCAGCCCTATTAGACCCTTTCTTTGCGGAAGCGGACAGGTCACCTTTAGGGGACCGTGTCACTTAACACCGCGCTATATTCTAGTTACAAATTATTACACAACCAACGTGGGTAAATCTTGAAGGTAACATGGTACACAAAAAATAAATCTAATACATAAAATAAAAAGATAACAAAATAAACATCCTGAACTCGTGTTCCTAATCTGTATCTGATAAAGGATCATGCAATAATCATCGGTATATATATTATATATATATATGCGTGGTCCCTACAATCACACTGTAATCTACACTTGAAACATTCCTATGTCATCACGTTCAACCTATCACCCTTGAAGGGTACAGAGCACCATAACCACTTCAGTAATTTGACGTGGTAACCCCTTTGCTGCCGTAGGTGTAACTCCACCTCAGTGTAATTAGAATTCACAAGAATTCCAGGTTGGCTAATTTGACTGACTTCTGTTAATAATGGGTGTCTCTCGTCAGAACGCACAGCATGTTGGTAACATGCGTCCAATGTCGGCACGGCCCATTTCTATCAGCTGCTGTATTGATTTAATTCATAGCAGATTTCAGTGGTGGGGGAATCCTAAAGCAAATTTTTTTTTTATTTCTTTGGGCACATTTGTTAGTTCATTAAAAAAGGAAAAGGGCAAATTCAGCTTATGGCGTCTCTTTAAGACAGGAGTGCCTCCGCGCGATCCATTTTCTATTTAATGACTTGGAAATGTTCTTTTGGAAGTTTGCTTTGCAGAAGATAACATTTATCATGCCCATATCTCCTTGGCTGCTATGCTTGGGAGGTGTGATCGCGCACTAGACTGTGAGCCACACCGAGGTCGGTCTCTGCTTTTAACCTTGCAAAGGTCCTTCAATAATGCTTAGGAATTTCTGTAGATTATTACAAAAGGAATTCACTTGCTTTCTGCTTTGTATCAAAAAGCAGCATGTTAGAGAGGGATGATGATGATCTGGACCCTAAAATAACTGTGCCCCAAACCTCTGATCTATAAATATGTCTAAAGTGGTCATTTAATATAGTTGGTGGAACAACTTAGACATGGAAAGAAGATGCGCGTAATCTAAAATAACTCTGCAGGCACAACTTGTTAAAGCGGCACAGTCACCCCCACATTAAAAATAAGTATTTCATAAAGATAGGAATCTTTATAGAATACTCATTGTAACCGTGTTGGAATTTCACTGAAATCCTAACCCAGTCAAGAGAACTACTTTCCTCTCCGCCTGACATTTCCTGACACAAGGCAGACCCTTATCAGTGATGGCTGCAGGGTATTGGCTGGGTCTAAGAAGGTTTCTCCATAGCCCTCAGTGCTGTAATCTTGTGCATGCGCAAGAGCACAGCAGCAATGTCGGCTACTACAGTTTCGGGTAAATAACCTCGCCCTTACCTGCCCCCGTGGCCACCTGACCGCCCGAGGGTGACAGTGCCACTTTAAGAAGTTTTTTTGATGCAATTTATTAAATGCATTTCTATAGCAACACATTAACACACACTATATTAAAATATGGGCCTGAATTATTTATAAAGCAAGCCAGGCACATGCCAAAAATATTTTTTATTTAACAGACCAGGGGTCTGATGCAGGCTGGCCTTAGACTATAGTTTTCAAACAACATACAACAGCAGCTTGGGGCCAGGGCTGAAGACTCAGTCAAGCTGCAGACATTATGGGTTGGCAGTAGCAGGATGAGGCATTTAATTACGCTTACATGTGTTGATATTGTGGTCCAGATTAACATACTACTCTGGATTTAAAATTCCTGGATCTACGGAGTAAGCATAAGGCTTGCTCTGCTCAATGCTAGTCTGACATTATATTCAGAGAGCAGCACATGGCACCAGGTAACACTGTATCATATGATCAGAAATATACTCAGAAAGTACCAGCTATCTTGATGTTCATATGGTTGTCCAGAAGCAGGTTTTCCGCCTTCAAATCTCTATGTACAATGTTGCGACTGTGACAGTACTCCACGGCAGAAAGGATCTGCCAAAACTTCCTCCTGGCCTCCGACTCATTGAGACGACCGTGATTAGCCAAATAATCTGCAGAGAGACAGAGAATATGATTCTTAAGTGACACAAAACCAAAAGAATAAATATAGAAGACGATACAAAGTATAGAGCATCTAATGTTAACCTGCAGTTTAAAAACATAAACACTGCTACGTTTTTTGGGGGGGACAAAAATTGTACAAATTACATTAGAGGCTTCTAGGTACATTCAGCATGGTTCTGATTAAAACCATTACTCAGTGACTTTGCCCATTTCACAAATTGGCTGGCTAAGCATTGTTAGGATTGCAGTCTACATCAGAAGGACTCTCCGAGGTGGCCTATCCTGGCCAAACAGAATACCATGTAGAAAGGGCATTAAAAAAAATAAATAAATAAAAATTAAATATAAAAAAAAGAGAGAAATAAACAAATTCCCTTCTTTCTATTAAAATGTTGCAAGACTGTTGTCCTGTCATCCTAACTCACTTATAGTTGATTACTCTCAGATTAAAGTTTATTAAAGGGACACTATAGTTACCAGAACAACTACAGCTTAATGTAGTTGTTCTGGTGAGTATAATCATTGCCTTCAGGCATTTTCATGCAAACACTGTCTTTTCATAGAAAAGGCAGTGTTTACATTGCCCCTGGGGACACCTCCAAGTGGCCACTACTCAGATGGCCACTGGAGGTGCTTCCTGGCTCAGTGCTGCACAGTAAGCAGCACTGCCATTCAGCATCTCCACGCTCTGCATGGGGACGCTGAATTTTCCTCATAGAAATGCATTGATTCAATGCATTTCTATGAGGAGTTGCTGATTGGCCAAAACGGTGCTTGGCCCCGCCACTTGCCGATTTAAGCCAATCCAATGCTTCCCCCATTGGAAAGCATTGGATTGGCTAAAAATCACCAATTCTGATGATGTCACCAATGGGGTGGGGCCAGTGACGGCAGACTTATTTGCGCTGGAAAAAAGGGGGAGGAGGGTTAGCCACCTAAATGGTGGGTTTTGCACTATAGGGTCAAGAATACATATTTGTGTTCCTTTAACACTATAGGGTTATCATTTCCTCAACTACAAATTGTAGTGAATGACTATTAGAGATGGAAGCAAGTTGCTTCATGTAAAAAAATAAATAAAAAATTTTACAAAAAATTGTTGTACCCTACCCACAATAAAGTTAAATTGTATTATTTAAATTAAATGAAATTATATTTAAGGGTCCCACACTTACAGAGTAAAGCACTGTGGTGTATAAAGATGTGTAATAAACAGATGACTATATAAAAAAACTTGGATTTACATCTTTCTGCTTCCCAATAAAATCACGCTGACTCTTCAATACTCCTGTCTGTCTCCGGAAGCCTATAAAATGTTCTTCACCTATACTTTAAATGGACGGTAATGTGCAGGTTAATTACCCTTGTGTGTTTGCCTTGACTTTATAATTGTGAGTTAGAATAGACACGTACACACACCAGACTATACAGATTGCTTTTAGAAGACATAATACTAACATGCAAGCCTTGAATGATTTAAAAATAAATAAATACAATTATTGTCTACTTCACCTTGACACATGCACTACAGAAAGAATGTATGTATGTAGGTAATTTGGTAGAAATCTTTGCTAAAATGTTACAAAACAAATTTTAAAAAAATGTTTTTAAAAAATAAACTAAAATGTATCTGCTCCCTGAATTACGGATACTTAACATTCTGAGCGTGTAGTGCACTGCTCATGTCTTACAAGGCTTGGGGTCTCTTTAAAGATTATACATTGTGCTAGCCAGATATTATTATTACTGGTATTTATATAGCGCCAGCATATTCCGTAGCGCTTTACAATATTATCAAAGGGGGAGATTTAACAATAAATGAGACAATTACAAGAAAACTTACAGGAACAATAGGTTGAAGAGGGCCCTGCTCAAACAAGCTAACAGCCTATAGGAGCCAGTAAACGTACAGAAGAAGAGTTATTTGGTATTTTATGTAATTTAACTTTAACGTATCTCAGAATGATCCCCCATATGACCCAGTCCTATATCACAACTTGTAGATGGCATAGCCATTTCATATAGTGCATAACCTGGTTTATTAGAGAGTATACAGGGAGCAATCTTCAGGCAAGTGTAGATTTTAGCGTATGAGTTGGTTAATCCATCAGCACACTACATATATTATAGTCCTTGTAACTGTCCTGATTTGTGCGGGACAGTCTCTATTTAAGGATCCTGTCCTGTCAACCCAATATGGTTTCCTGGTGTCCAACACCCAGGGTCACCGGTAGACTGCCACCAGGCAGCATAGCATGACCGCGTTATTAGACATGCTTGTGCCAACCCTTACGGGTCATGTACCCAAAGTAATTCAATTGTGAACTCACATATCCTATTTGATTTGCACTGAAGTCACACTTGCTGTCTAAAGGTACATATACTACATGCTAATTTTCTACTTCACTGATTTATTTTACACTTTATGAGTATGCGACTTGAACAGTAGTCTATTTTATGTTTGCAACAGACTGTCAATTGCTGCAGACTGAACTTGCTTCATTAAGAGCAACAGCGATCCAAATCACCAGCACAGTTTTCAGAGAGCCACACGTGCGCAAGAGCAAAGATTCGCTGGAACGTTAAAACCTTTAAAAACATTGCAAGCGGTTTTTTTATTTAATAATACTGCATTCTTTACCACGCGAAACATGTGAGCAATGTATTTACTGGGGTGAATAAACTATAAAATGAAATCAAAGCGAAAAAAGAAAAAAAAAATGAAACGGAAACAAGACAGCACAACTAAGTGATTTTGGAGCTAAAGCAGATGGAAACATCAGAAGTAAATATGTAGTCGGTATACGTGAGGGGAGAGGCATTGTGCTGCTTAATGTGCACGTACTATGCATTCAGTGAGAAGAGAAACGACTGTGGGATAAGCTCCGTCCCATTCTCCACTCCATTTATGAACACAAACACTAAATTCCTCTCTGCCATCTGGTCATAACTAAGGGTTTTGTAACCATGTCCTTAACTACCCCACATTTAAAGGAGATCTCTGTCTGAGCGCAGGTGACACGGCCCAACGTCTGAGACCAGATTATCCTACATTTTCTTAGGCAGGGATGTTATTAAAACCTCCTAAAATCAGCACATAGGTTGCACCATTTAACAAGGTGGTACATGTTAAATGGTGCATTGCCTTGGGTACTAAAGACGCATTAAGCCTTTATAAAACTCCTTATTTGTTTCAAACACTAAGGCAGATCAATGGGTTTCACTGTTTACTGGAGTCCTTATTGCTTAAAGGGGAGCAGTCACATTCCAAGATTTTTTAGAATTCTGTTTACTTATTTATCCCCTATATTATTTAACAAATAAGGGTGTGAGGTCTGAAATTACAATTAAATGTAGACACCCACACCGGTGTATTAACCGCTGTCCTGAAACTGCGCGCCTCCATCTGGTCCCCCTGACTTTGCCCCCGTCAGCCAGGAAAGAGAGAGAGCAGAGAGATCGTAGCATTCAATCTTTTATACCGTGTTCAAAGAAGTGACATTTGCCATTTAAAATTTCTCATTTGGTGTAATCTAGACGTGCAGTTCTCTTAAATATAGGTGAGGTGAGCATATCTGTAATTGGGAAGGTGACCCTTTCTGCGGGAATCTGAACGTTATCACTGTGAAGGCGACCAAACCTGCTGAGGAAGGAGTGATAATAAGGAGTCCGTGGAATTAGCGGTGCCCTTGAAGATGCTGGCACTGTAAAGGTTTGTGAATTACACTTCCTACGCGGCTCAGCCAACCTCCAGTCTGGTCAGCCATAATGCGAAATATAGTCTATTCACACCTATATTGCCTGGTTAGCAAATAATGCACTGGGAAAACAACCCCACCCACTCACTTGCCTTTTCAATTAAGTTTATCATCAGTTTCAAAATCGTTCCTCACACGGGAAGTCGGAATTTTTAGACATAAAGTGACCAGTAAAATCTAACAAATTAACACACTCTGCTATTTAAAGAAAAATAAATGTATGAGGGAAATGTTCTCCAAAATGTCTGGATGAAAGGAACTGTGTGTTAAGGAAAAGATAATTTTATGTCTGTCTAAGTAGAACAGGGGTTTTCAGAGTAAATGTAGCTTTCAACGGTGTTCCTAATTACAATCATTTTCAAACAGAGTTCTAGTGACCTTCAAACCTCCTCTGAGCAGTTTCTAATGAGCTAGATGAGTGATACAGCCAACCACGTCAGCTTTCGAATAATCTCTTCTTAATGTCCCTGTATGTTTTGGAGTCATTATTCAGACTCCAGGGTATATGCACCTGCATTCCTCCAGTTAACATACGGCAGGCAGAAATCTATTAACCACTTTGGTGCCAGAGATGGGAGAAAGAAAGTGTTTGTTGCTTGGCAATGCATGTCCTTTGTTCTCAAACCTCTCCGTAAATTGGTGCTTTTACACTCTGGAACACGGTGCATGTTTATGCATTTATTTTTCTCTGTAGTGTTATCCATTCCCTTCCTTATTTCTTGTTCCTTAAAGAATTTGTCAATATATTTTATTGCAGGTGTGTGTTTAGCAGTGTTAATAACTTTGTACCTGTGAGTGGATATCACAACATATGTGGGTAAGCATGTGGTTAACAGTCACTGTGTACAATGAAGGGCTATGTATAACAGGCGATCGTAGAGCAAACTTATAGCCACAACGCAGTCACTACAGAAACCAATGGAACATTTTGATGATTGCCCTACTTTTACAACTCTGCTTTTTATCACATCCAGAACCATTGACTTAAGAAAATCTGGTATTTACAAATGGAAAGAGTAGATATACAGGAAAATACTTTCCTAAATGAATAGTGTCACATCGTGTGCAAATTTAATAAGCTTGTTCGTACAATGATGAATATACTTTGTAACCATATGCATCTGCATACTCATTAGGAGGTGCATGTGTGTTTCCCAAATCTGACTACATGTCCTTAATTGAAATCTTGCTCTTCTACATATCTGCATATATAATATTTTGTTTGCTGTGATAACTTAAAAAAAATTACTACTTGTATTTTTTTTTTTATACAACATTTTTCAGGCACACAATTGGGAGCAAGTTTAAGAGTTTTGGATATTGATACTTAGAGCTGCTGTAGTCCAGGCAGAAAGCATTAAAGGGACACCCAGCACTGTACCTAGGTGTGCAGCTCTGATATACAGAGTGTGTAGGGCTAACCCGCCCACAGCGCTGACAGTCTATCAATGGCGTCTAGATTGGACCAAACAGACATGGACTACGCAACTGAGAATGGAGCGGTCTCCAGATGACACAGAGTCTCCTTTTTTTGACAAATTGCTCATAAACGGTTTGATATGAAACAAAGGAAGAGCGCACTGATAGTCAATATAACCTCTATACCGAGCTAGAACAATACATTGACCTGTAGTGGATGTACCGCTTAGGGCCCAGTTCGTATTGTCAGGTCCATAAGGTGACCTATTCTTCACATCATACATAGGTCAAGATGTATCAAGGCAAAACCAGGTGCTATTCTGAGGCAAGGTGCTAAATGAGACGCAATCGCCATAGAAACCAATTTAATTTTATTTAACATTTAGCACTTTGCATCCACAATAGCACCCGCATCGTCTTAATAAATCTTTCCTACAGTGTTTTCAGCTTTGCATTTTCTAGGAGACAGGTTTAGAAAATTGCTTTTTTTTTTTTCTTTTTTTTTTTACACGTGATAAAATATGGAAGACTTTAAAAATGGGGTCTTTTTCCCTTGCAGTCTTCATTGCTCAGTTAAGTGTTGGCGTCATTAATGCTCAACTATATCTGCAATAGTAACCACAGGTGGCTGTAAACACGCATAGTCAGGCATGCATTATAGGGGGATATAATAAGGAGCAGAAATACATACACAAAGTAATACTTCTAATATATAGCTGCCATTTAGATGTGAAAAATAATAACTATTTTTGGCGCGCTTTCTAGAATTAATGATGTGCACCCCCCCCCAAAAAAAAAGCAGGAATAGTACAGTTTTGTGATTTATACTTTTCTATAACAAGAAAAAAAAAAAAAAAAAAGATACTTGTTCCAAATGATATTGTTAAATTGTGTTTTAATACAGATGTAGCCATTAAACGGTTTGGATTTGCAGTTAGGCATGCACACGGAACTTTGGCACTCAGATTAAAATAATAATCTGTTAATTGAGTTTTTAGGGCCTGATTATTGTCCGGACTTCTCCTGGCAGACAGAGGAAAATAGACTCTTGGCTTGGCACCTATATTTTATTGTAAATGCACACGTACGCTTCTATACCAGGCAGTTAGTTTATAAAGCAATTTCCTAAGAAGCGATGATCTGCGGCGGTCACAAGAATATATAAAAGCTTTGCTCAATCTGGCCTGGACTTTTTTTTTTATACAAAGTTCAAGCTACAAAGCAATGTGCCTGCTGGTCTCTTTGACAAGCAAAGGGTTAGAACGTGACTGTCCTCAGCTAGGCCTGGTCTCACGTTACACTTCACCAGAGAGGTGATAAATGATGTCTTGTTAGCAGTCCTATGAACAGAATATTTACAAAGTGCTGGGGATGACGCAGGAGAGCTCTTGGCATCTAGCTGCGATACTTACTCTTCGTCCGGCAGGGGAATTTAGCGATGAAGGGAGGGGGGGGGAAGGTCTTTCTAAGTCACACCACAGATTGCAATTTAGAGTTAGGGGGAAAAAAATGTGACACCTGCCTTATATAGGAAAAACATGTAACCTGTGTTACAAATTACCTGGGCTGCAATGTGAATATAAGGTTCACATGAAGATTACAAATACAGATACGTTTACGTATATAACAGGGCAAATTACCTAAGAAGTGTAAATATTGCAGAATAAAAACTGCAGTAAAAATACCCTTATCACACATTTTCTCTTGCAGCTCATGTATACATGTCGTAAATCAAGAAAAAGGTATTCATTCAGTAAATATTTTTTTTTCTTTTTAATTCTAGTACACTGGCGCATGAGGAGTTCATAATGCTCGATGCACTCACAATGTATCGAGCTACTTTAACTGCTCCCAGAGTTTGGCCCCAATAACATCAATGGTGATTTGGGGAAGGGGCTCAACTTGAGGGGGTCTCACTGCACTTTAGTTAGTGTCATGTGTTCACAGGCCAGTCACAGGGCTGATTTCACGTTTTAACTTTTTTTTTTTTCAAATCCACCCACATTTAAATCTACATTTATACCAGAGATAATCCTTTCCATCTCCCACCCCTAATTGTCAAAACATGGGTCCGCCTCGCTGCATTTTGTGTTTAGAAAATTAACATCTAACGGTTATACAATGGGGGCATGGAGGAGGCTGAGAACTGATGGACAGATAGGCTGATATTTTTAAAAAATAATTATTTTTGCTTGGACAATGTATAAGTGATATGCTATGCACTTTCAATCGAGCATTAGGTAAAATGAAATATAATAATATTCACTAATAAAAGTATATATATTTGTGCATAAAATGTTTATTGTTACTAGGATCATACTATTTCTCATTAAAACCTATAAGAAATTGGGAGATATCTGATGTTCATTTATTGTAGCTCAATATTTTCCTTTATAGGGTTACTCCAACCATCATGTTACGAGCAACGTAAATATAATCTCATATTTTATTAAGAAGAACGCCTATCATTTTTTTTTTTTTGTTTGTTTAAATATTTGAATGACTATGGGAAGCCATGGAAAACAAAGTGGTTAAGGAAAAAATAATGATTTCTTAAATGGCTAATTCAAATACCATAACCACTATAACTTATTGTAAACAAACATGGTACCACACCCGATAAAGAATTGATGCAACAATGCATGGAACCTCAAATTGGCATCACAAAACAACGTTACTTCTGCTTCAGTGCAAATTAAGACTCACAATAACCACAAAAAAGTGCACTGACAGAGAAAATATAACTTAAAAAAATATATGTATTTGCACTTCAGCAGGCGACAGAAAGGAAGTTCACCTTGCTAGGCTCAGAATATTATAGTAGCTCATTCCTCTGGCCTACTGGGAAACGGCAGCTCATTTTTAACATAAAAATATTTCACCCTTCCCTGAATAAACGTTAGACACAAAATTCGGTCAGTTTTGGAATGTCTCCATTAATGTGTGTTCTGTAATGGCCGCAGGCAGGGGTGTATTTGCCGCGAGGCAAACAAGGCATTTGCCTTGGGCGGCATTTTCCAGGGGGCGGCAAAAAAAGCCGCCCCCAAACGCCCAGGGCAAATGCCTTGTTAGCCTTGCGGCTAACAGACACCCTGGGCTGGTGGCTGCTGGGCTGGTGGCTGCTGGGCTGGTTGCTGGGCGGGCGGCTAGCGAGGGAGCACTTCCTCTGAGCTGTCTGCTCAGCTCCCTCGCGCGCCGCAGAGTGAGGCTGGGAGCCGGAATATGACGTCATATTCCGGCTCCGCCTCCCAGCCTCACTCTGCGGCGCGCGAGGGAGCTGAGCAGACAGCTCAGAGGAAGTGCTCCCTCGCCAGCAACCAGCCCAGCAACCAGCCCAGCAGCCCGACCGGCAGCCCCACTAGACCCCAGGGAGAGGGAGAACCCCCCCCCAGCATTCCCAAAGGTAAGGAGGCTGGGGGGGTAAATAAAAAAAAAAAAAATGAGTTAATGTGAGTGAGTGTGTCTGTTAGTGTGTGTGTGTGTGTCTGACTGTGTGTGTCTGTTAGTGTGTGAGTGTGTCTGTTAGTGTGTGTGTGTGTGTGTGTCTGACTGTGTGTGTCTGTTAGTGTGTGAGTGTGTCTGTTAGTGTGTGTGTGTGTGTGTGTCTGTTAGTGTGTGTGAGTGTGTCTGTTAGTGTGTGTGAGTGTGTCTGTTAGTGTGTGTCTGTTAGTGAGTGTGAGTGTGTCTGTTTGTCTGTTAGAGTGTGTGTGAGAGTGTGTCTGTTAGAGTGTGTGTGTGTCTGACTGTGTGTGTTTGTTAGTGTGTGTGTGAGTGTGTCTGTTAGTGAGTGTGTGAGTGTGTCTGTTAGCAGCTAACAGACACACTCACACACTCACTAACAGACACACTCACTAACAGACACACTCACTAACAGACACACTCACACTCACTAACAGACACACTCATACACTCACACACACACACTGACAGATACGCATCCATTAGCTAACAGTTAGCTAATGGATGCGTATCTGTCAGTGTGTGTGTATTTAGAAGGCGGGGGAAGGGTTGGGTGGGGGTGGCGGGGGGGGGGTGGGGGTGAGGGGGGCGCCTGAGTTTTGTCCTGCCTAGGGCAGCACAAAACCAGGATACACCCCTGGCCGCAGGCATTAGCAATAATAATACCCTACGTTCTGGGTCAACGCACTAATGTCACTGAAGAGCAACAAGATTTTTTAGATTTTGGATAAGTTTGTGGATGAAGTTAACTGAGTAAAATATTCAATGAACTCCGAACTGAAGCAGATTAAGCAACATTTAGAGATCGGCTAACATTCTCCCAACTCTGTTACGTGGTAGTTACAGCTGACAATATTAGCCTTGGCTTTTGCGATTTTTATTTTTATTCACTTGCAATTTGGAGTTTAATAAATAATCCTGCTGTTTGAAGTGTTCTGAATTCAAACTGGATTTGAAATGTTTGTCCAAAAGCAGCCAAACTGAAAACATAGGGGGACCTGGGGAGATTTGGTTTAAAATTTGAAATTCAGTTTGATTTCAAATCAATTCAAAATTCAATGCATACAGTGAGTTTGCAGAATTTGCAAGAAAAAGTGCTAAAGATGAAGACATAGTGTCTTGTTTTTTGTGGCGATTGCACATTTTTAACAGTTGTCCTCAAAGTTGCTGCAAATATATATCTGTCCTTAAATTGATGGTATAAACTGTACAGAGAGTATTAAAAAGAAATAAATAATAATAATAATAATGTAAAAAAAAAAAAAGAAAAAAAAAAAAGGCGTAAACATGTCATAGGAGAGACATAATGGGCCGTGTGACACGGAGACAGTGGATTGGTCTCTCCATAAAATCAGACTTGACAGGTAATGTGTACAGCAACACACGGAACGTTTAGCAACCACAAACTGTTATTGCCACAGCATCTCTTCGGTAAAAGGAGAGTTTGGGTTTTTTTTTTGGTTTTTTTTTGCCTGTGGAAGCACAACGGTTTTTAGTGAATCCCAAAAGTTACTGCAGTTTCTATGGTTTCCTATGGATCTCTCTCATCCCGGACAAAACTCTTTTGTTGCAGCCAAGTTTTGCCAGCTAATAAATAGCATTTTTAGAGTAACTTTGACAAAATGCCCACTGGGCTCTTAATAGAGCTGATGGTACAGTATCCCATAATTCCTAGTGTGCACCCATGTTCTCTGTATTGTCAGATAATGCCTGTTAAATCATGGGGTGAACTGCCAGCAGATAGTCAAAGAAGTTTTAAACAGGATTATGTTCAATTATCTATTAAAATCGATATACTTTGTCTCATCCATTAATCTTTATGATTTGCCTTTGAACAGCATTAGAACGGCTTTAGCGACAATCATTCTGGCTGAGTGTGCTGGGAATAGGAGTCCATATGCCATACCAACATTAATTGCACCAGTTTAGTAATTAACCATCAGACTGTCCGTACGCTTCACACTAAATGCAGCATTGTGCTCACAGCAGAGTTACATCAATATATCCAGAACAGCTCGCACGGTTATCTTCAACACACAATGCTAAACACACAGTTCTACTTGGTTGCCATAGAAACTGCACTGCTGCATCACCCTATTGTGTGTCCAGTACCTTGCCGTTGATTCAGTTTTCCTGGAAAGCTTCCAAAGCCCCAAGCCGTTCTCGGTGTACTGCAAAATATCTCATTGCATAATCTCATCATCTTTCACATTATATAAGACAAACAGAAAGAGCATACTCATCAGTGGCAAACACAGAAGGATTAGCACAGGAACGCGGGCCCCCGGTCCTTTGCCACGGAGTTCACGGACAGAAAACAAAAACGGCTGCAGCACAAATCTCTTTGCACAACATTAGCTGGGCCGGAGAGCCTTGTTCAATGACAGATAATTACCCCATTGTACACAAGTTCCCAAGAGAATCAGAAAAATAATGTCCGAGTGTAAACATTTTGGCAACAGCAAACGATCTTGCATACTTTGAAACATTGTATAATTAGTACGCCTAGCTCTGGTGACATCATACAACTAGGGACCGATTTTCAATTCTAGGGCTCTCTGGCACCTGACCTCCACTCCAGCAGCAACAATATGTTCTATTATAGAAATATTATAGCTACCATCCACATTATAAGCACCAAAACACATGTAGCTTAATTAAGTGGTTTTGGTGTAGAGATCACGCCACTGTAGTCTCACTGCTCAGTTCTCCATTTAGTAAATAAATCACTTTCAGGTTTACGCAGTCCTAGCCCCACCTACCCTAGCTGTGACTCACAGAGCTTGCATTAAATGTTTTTATTATTTTCAAATCAGTACAGTGTGTTTACTTTAGAAGTTTTCATCTCTTCCTCTGTAAATTGAACTTTTATCACACGGAAGGCACCTGCCGGGTTTAGCAGGCTATTAAGAGAGCAGGAACTACTTTTAATTGAAACACCCTGTGCAATAAACTAAGTTTAAACATTAACTCTCGATTTACGGGAAATGTGTAGGTAGGCTGTGTAAGGCACAGCCAGGAGAGGTGTTGCTAGGGCTCACAAAGTGATTTAACTCCTAAACCATAACTGCATTTGATTTTCCTTTTTTTAAAAAAGTGTCCAGAACACCAGAACTGAGGTCGTTTGAATTTCCAGACGCTGTGGAATTTTCACTTATCAGATTTTTGTTCTTTCCCAGTCGAAAAATAAATAAATATATCAATAGAAAATCTCCAATTAACTCATTCACACAACATCTGCGGCAGTCATGGCCTCTGCAAAAAACCATTAGTTGAACTTGCAAGCATCATTTCACTTGAATTTTTCAGTGTGTGTACAAGTCAGCACACACAGACACACACACACACACACACACGGAAGGAAACTTCACTTTGTGGTTTGTCACTTTGTATAGTTATTTTGACTTTATTAGGATAGAGGACAAGCTGTATTTTAAATGCCATCAAATTACTATTTCTTCCTTGGAGCTCGTAAAAGGGACACTATAGGCACCCAGACCACTTTATATCATTGAAGTGATCAGGGTGCACTGACCCTGTTCCGTAAACCTTAAAATGTAAGACACTGCAGTTTTAGTGAAACTGTAATGCTTACAATGCAGTGTTAAGGTTGCCTCTAATGGCAGTCTACCAACCAGCCACTAGAGGTGCTTCCAGCCGTTTCAGAGTTTAACTCCGTGAAACAACACTGGATGTCCTAACGCTTTCCATGAGGACGTCCAACGTCTTCAATATCCCTGTAGGTAAGCATTGATTCAATACTTGCACATGGCAAAGACCGAAAGTGCGTGAAGCATTGCCGCGCATGGACACAAGCTTCCCCCTTGCAATGACGTCAAAGGAGGCGGAGACAGAGACATACCTCGGAGCTGGAATCAGGCAACTGTTTAAAGTGTTTTTAAACCTTTTATTGCCATGGTGTGGTGGTGCAGGGGCAGGAGGACAGTATAGTGTTAGGAATACAGCTCTGTATTCCCAACACTAGTATGTTCCTTTAAACTGCGTAATGGCTATCCACATATCACAGCAAACCGTAAACAAGGCTGTGTGTAAACTGATGGACTTATTTCAAGTCTGTTGTGCAGAATTCGAGGGATACAAATCTAGTCTGACTGCAGCTAAACAGTATACTGAGGAATTTTTTTTTAAATTTGTTTTTGCATAAATCTTTATTGCATCGGGGCAAATGCTACCCCAGGAAGCCTGGGGAATAGATGTCTGGCTGGAGGATATTGTCCCCAAATGCATGTGATCAAAATTGACAGAGCCACCATTTGTTAAACCTGCTACACACAGAGAAAAGAACATTTAATTGAATTGTCAGGTGTATCAGCGCAGAAGTTACAATCCTAAGTGTCTGTAGGTATTTGTCTCTGTAGGCAGAATTGTAAATACGTATGTCTGTGTGCATATATGTGTTCACCTATTAGAATTTGTCACAAAACCCAACAATGCTCCTCCAGAGTTTGCACCCTGAATCTGCCCACGGAAAATAGGAAGGTCACTTTTAACTCAATTTCACTTTAAGTAAACTTAGTTGCAAATATCATGCATGAGGCCACTAAACTCTAGAAGAGGACACTAGACCACTCTGAGAGATAGACCATTCTATCAATTGCTGCAGAGTTCAGGTAAACTCAGAAGAGACTTCATCAGAGCTGGATTTAGGCAGAACATGTTTTATTGACCTAGCCTGGTAGCCGATGCACAGCGTTTAATAACCAGACCCTACGGGACCGGATAACAAGAAAAATAGATAATTCTAACAATAGCAATAGTCATCCATGGCAGACGACCAAACAGGCTAATGTTCGAAGGGCGATGATGTACAGTGTAACCTTGATGATTAGGATTGGTTCCTCTCCACATCATGTAAATAGCTTTGCATTTCACGGTTATTTTTCAAACAATTCCCAGCCAAAATTGAAATTCCCACGCCTCCTTTAATCTAGAACCTTTCCCAGAAAAATACAAGACTTTTCCAGCCACGTCCTATCTCCTATCGATGCACAGAACTCCGTGTTGAAAGATTCCCATTATGAAATAAAGATCACTCCCTAAGCCTCTCTGTTCCCTAAATGCACCAGGAAGCGGTGAAATGTCAAATGATTCCCTTTCAACTTATTACAGGAAGCAGTGAAAATACACAAACAACAAAAAAATATATAGTAAGCGGCAAAAGGCTATTGCTACAAAAAAATAAAATAGCAGCTCTGAACGCTATCCTTGGATAATTCTGTATGGAATGCTCTTTGCCAAGGTGAATCACTAGGAGAATACAACTGTGAAATATCATACGTCCTAAGTGTCCCTATTTATGAGCGACATTCTCTATTCTCTGACCCTATTTTGTATCCTTATTATGCTCTTTTTCTAGGAGCTCCATATTGTTGGTGTGGCTGAGTATCACAGAGCTCCACAGCAATAATACTCCCAGTACTGTGTCTTTAACCTGCAATAAATGTGTTTAGAAATCAGTTTGTAAATAAGATACATTGCTCTTTTACCAAATTACATTTTAGTTCTCCACTTGCACCCCTAACATTTGAGTGAAATACTCAATGTATACTCTCGTTTCTCTCTATCTACACGCAGCACATTGCATACAAAATGTATGTTTAATTAGTAAGTGAGCAAAATGCAGTTGACATTATGTAGAATGCAACTAAGGACAGTTGGAGTAGGAATCTAGGGATGAAATGTGTAACAGATTACGGATGAATGTAGCTAAATCAGTATAATTATTTTTATTTATTCAAACTATAACCTTGTTGCAGACTTATTTTGGGGGGTACAGTAAATAGCCAATTGTTCACTGTAGCAACACTTGCAGACAGGGATGTACTAAAAAGTGCAAAAAAGTGCAAAAAATAATCAAACAACATTTTGCTGTTAATAGTCCTAATAGTAATTTAATGAATAGAAATGGTAATGTATTCGTTTAACGTGGGTTATTTTTGTGTAAAGGATATTTACCAAGAGCATTTTTTGTTCACTATTTATCACAAGTGCACGATTATATACTCTTTGTATTGGATTGTCAAAGGAACGCTCTACCACTACAGAATTATTTATTTGTTTGTTTGTGGAACTAGTGCCTTACGTGCTGGTCTAGTAAGAAAAATAAAATGACATTAAATTCTAAGATTGCATGTTACATTCCCTCCTGACTACCTACCCATCATTTACCAGTTCTCAGTTCCTAAAAAGATTCTCGGTATGTGACGTATTTGACTCTATCACTCTACATTCCAGAGCTTTGTTCCCTTCGAACACCTCACCCCAGAACTGGGACACTATAAAGAGGATTTTCAGAAAAAAACACCCTGTGGGTGGCATTGGGATTTATGGCTAACTTTATAACTAGATATACTAATTTTTCGTGATTTTTCCTACTTGTGATAGAACAGTGCTTGGAATCACATTTTAGACTAAGATAGACAATCTGGAGCTGTGGTTTTCAGTCCTTGCTGACATACCAATTGTCCAAGTTTTTCCAATGCAACAGATTGAGAATTGCGTAAATCGCAGTCCATTGATGTTGGTGGTGTTAGCGTGCTTTTTCAGCACAAAAAACCTCAGAAGGCGAATGTAGGGCTTTTAAGTGTAGAAATACATAGAAAGCTACAAGTTGTACAAGCCTGCCTGCCTGCCTTGATTCGTCATAACTTGGCAGGTGGAATCACTTGAAATACTCTTCCCAAGTATATTCTGCTCTATAAAAACATTGCAATCTGTATCTTTCAGGTGACGTGATTTACAAAACCTAGTGATGCTTAACGCCTTCAGGACCAAGAGCAGTCTGTTGCCATAATCTAGCCTTAAAGACCTTATTTCGACACAGAATGTCCATCACACTTAGAGACAACCAGACTCTACGGACACCGAATAAGTAGAGAATTCCTTTTTGGTAGATGATCTGCATAGACCAGCTTACTAGAACAGCAAATAATACATTTTGGTTCATAAGGGGTTAAACACAATAGAACTGATTAGAGAAAAAAAACCATAATATAACATTTCCGCATTTTGAGATCATTTTTTGTACGATCCCTCACAGCAGAAGATTCTACAGGACAGTGAAAACATCTGGAATGTTCGCGATTAATCAACCCAGTGTAAGCGCATTCAATTATCAGGAATGGTGAGTGGACACCGGTGCCATGTTTTTCTAATTTCCAGGATCCCCTTGTTTTGAATTAGTCAGTACTCCCATAGACTTCTTCGCATTACAGAGTAAATACACTACTGGTTTACTCATCTTGTACTCATTAAGGGCCCACATTGGAGATGACATCAGCCCAGCTGTGCAGTTTATTGCCAAGAACACAGAGTTATTGGATTTGCTCACTTGCTGATGATTCCATTAAATGCGGTTGGGTAAGGGGCAGGTTTCATCACGATCGCAAGGTTCTACTGCCTGATGCTGTGAAACAACAAATCATCCGATTGCTGCATGATTTTAAAAGATTACTTTACTCCCTTTTCAGAACAGCAGGCTTTAAATCTCACCGAGACTAAAAAATTAAATTGGAAACACCCTCTTTTAGAATACGGCTTTGTTTAGTTTCCACGCAAATATTGTTCTCTTAATCTATATTTAAAGAAGGGTGATTTTGTACAGATAATTCTGCTTCTTGTTGGCCCTTCGTTGGGAATTGTGAACAAGTTGCACTTTGTAAACTACTGATCTCCTACTTTACATAACGGCTTTTAGATTTCTCATACATCTCTTCTTGGTGCTTTGGCCTCTCTAGGCCCATGTCTAGAATGATTAAAGGACCACTCTAGGCACCCACTTCAGCTTAATGAAGTGGTCTAGTTGCCAGGTCCAGCTAGGTTTAACCCTTTTTTCTATAAACATAGCAGTTTCAGAGAAACTGCTATGTTTATATTTGGGTTAAACCAGCCTCTAGTGGCTGTCTCATTGAAAATCACAGTGAGAAGACGCCAGCGTCCATAGGAAACTATTGTAAATGCTTTCCTATGAGACTGGCTGAATGCGCATTCAGCCAAAGAGGAGGAGAGGAGGCGGAGAGAAGGAGGAGAGTCCCCCGCCCGGCGCTGGAGAAAGAGGTAAGTTTAACCCCTTCCTCTCCATCCAGCCCGGCGGGAGGGGGTCCCTGAGGGTGGGGGCACCCTCAGGGCACTATAGTGGCAGGATATAATGCCTGTTTTGTTTTTTACTCCCCCCTAAAACACAATCCCTTCTGACATACACACACACACACACATACATCACCCTCACACACACACACACACACAATACTTCCAAACACTGCTCTGGCTCACTATCATTCCCCCAGTTGCTTCCTCTCACACACACACACACACACACACTCTACAGCACCCCTAAACACATTACATTCCAGACACACACTAGATCCCTATATACACTCTGAATCCGCTATCTATATACACACACTCACTAGATCTCCTATATACATTCTGGGTCCTTCAAACACACACTAGACTCCTATACACACACACACACACACACTACATTCCTAACATACACATTCTGGATCCCCTATACACACACTAGATTCCTTGTAAGCACATACTACACCCCTAAACACACGCTCTCTACAACCCCTACAAACACTACATCACCTATACATACAAACACACACTATAGCCCGTATGCACACACTTGCTACGTCCCCTATACACACACACACACACATTCTCTACAGCCCCTAGCCACATATGCATTACATTACACCACAAACACAACACGACTAAAACCGACCTTATTACACAATACCACACCACAATCAGCTCACTCTACACACACGCAATCCTACAAGCAGGCTCCAAACACATGCCAGATTCGCTTTCCTGGCCCTTTTGTCTCCTGGTATCCCTTTATAGAGACACCAGAGACAAGTTGCAAGGAAACACAGTGCACGCATGTTATTAAATTTGCTTGCACTGTGCAGAACAAATACAGGGCTTTTTTACTCATGCTCTTTAGCAGAGTTCTGCGCATGGTCTGCCCTGGAAGAGCATTGAACCAACATGCTCACTTTGAGAGGGGGCGTGTTTGTCATTGGTGATGACAAAACACACCCTCTCTGCCCCGCCCCCTTCTTAGTGGGCCGCTGTGATAAAAAAATGCCCGGGCGAATTTATTTTTTTTCCCAGTCCAGCCCTGGTAGCGAGTACACATTAAATGCAGGGCTGGACCAAAGAAACCTCAATGTACTTTTAGGATCAATTTTCAAAATTCTGCTTTTTTATGATTAGTATGGCAGCAAGTCCTTTTTCTTCCAATTAAACATTTTCCTTAAGCGATCATACACATTTATCTGTCTATGTAAGCTCAGCATTATGATCTCCTACCCATCATGCATCAAGTCCTTAAATTCTTCTCTGTCTATATATAGAAATGTGGCTCATATTGTAGGGGACAGCTACCCCATAAGTAATCTGCACGATCCAAAGGAACATGCCAGGGAAGAAGGAATTAAGGGATTATAAGCACCATAACCACTGCAGTAGACAGGAATTAGCATAACACACACTGCAGTAGTGATGTCACAAAAGACAGGAAGGACTGAAAGCACCCAAGGGACTTCTGTAAGCAATTAAAAACGGTTTGATTTCTTACCATGAGAGTGCCCTAGGACTCTGTGCACAAGCACCAAAATAGCGTGCTGTAGTGGTTATGGTGCATACAGTGCCCTGTTAAGGATGATAACAATCCCTGCTGTGCAGACACAGGTTAATAAGACATGTCCATTCTATTATTTTTTCACATCCTGTAGTTAAATGTTTGTAGCTCTTATTGTTAGGAGGGACTCTTCTTTCCAAAGTAATATAAAATTCCCTTCCTACCACATCAGGGTTTTTTTGAGTTTTTTTTTTATTTTTTTTAAACACACTAAGGTATGTTTCGTGCCAATGTACGTGCGTCACTTCTAAAAGGAACATTGAAAACTTCCAAGATTCCAAGAACAATTCACTTTGCATGTCAAGCGCTGTTTAGTAGAATTGCACGGCAGCCAAAATTCCCGAAGCATGTATTCTGGAAAACATGTTCAACTGTAAAAACTGTCAAAGAATGACTTCTTTTCATTAAGACTCAGACTCAAACCGGAATACCAACATTGCTCCAGTCATAGTAATAACAACCTGATTTTAACATTAACCAGAACGATCACTTATCGAACTGTGACAGTATCTCTTTCCCACACTGCAGTAACCGCCAATTGAGCACTTACTGGGGTGAGTGATACAGAGATGGCACGTACAAATTGTACAACAAGGTTAGTCTGGCATATGATACAAATTAGACAATTAACATTCTTCTTATTATTTTTTATAGTATAGCCCACAGATGTACAAGATCCACAGCAGTCGCAAAACTACAACTCCCATGAGGCTTTGCTTGCCTACGGGGTATTTTTTATATTTTACATTTAGTGTGGACTATATTAACAGTCCATTGCAACATTTAAAAAAAAATAAAAAAATTATATTTTTAAAAATATATTTTCAGAAATCATCATAATATTCAGGAAATGCTGAAAGTATTTCTGAAGATAGGTAAAAAAAAATTTTTGCCTAGTGACCAAAAAAAAAAAAAAAAAAAAAAAAAAAAGCAGTCCAGGAAAACACCTACAGTATACTATCATTGCGTTTTATTAATATTACGTTTCTTAATATTACTATGGTTTTAGATTGCTTGTTTTGCACATGTTTTAATTAAATTATCGATACAATGCATTAAGAACAAGAAAAAAAAAAAATATCCTTCCCAGTTCTTCCTATCCTTCCCAGTCTGGATTGCTTCTTCTCACTTTACAATGTCGATTTTAAAGTAGGCTACGGACAAACTCAGCTACCTGCAAGCACAAAAACTGATTGTTTTCAGTAAACATTTCAAGCTGGAACTCATTTTTGAAAACTGCATCTGAAAGACAGACATCAAATTTCCACTGAGGTTTACTTTGGCCGGACTAGTTGATGGATGTTTACGTACAATGTTGAGAACTTGTGTTCACTGGTCCTCAGGGTAGAAAATGTTACGTTCTGTTCAGCTGTTTGAGATGCTGTTGAAAGGTGAGTCATTCCATAAGTACTTAGGCTGAAGTTAAAGGAACAAATGTTGGCCAAGGAAGACCGTTCAGAAACGCACAGAAATATGCTCATGGTGATAGATCATGCCCAGTCCATCTCAAATTCTACATGTTTGTAGATTGCAAAGCCATCATTCAAAGCCAGTCAGATGCGTGTTGAAGGCGATGGAAACCATAGGCCAACAACTCTCGGAGGATCAGAAGTTACTCAAGTTCACATAAAAACTAAGAGCAGCCAGTAGAACACAACAAAGAGAACAACGTCAGTGGAACAAAATCAAACAGATCTTCGGAGACTGAACTATCACATTAGCGGAGATTGATCCTATGACACCTGGGGAGAGAATTATTGTGTGATAAACACACATTACTCGCTTTAAAAAAAAAAAAAAAAAGGAAATGACAAGTTTGAAGCAAATGACAGGAACTGCTCAGCAAGACAAGGACATTGTTCCGTAAGAACTTTGTAAAAGATTTTAATCTTCTCCACACATGGGAAAAGTAGTGATATCATGATTAATCTGTTTCTCGTCAACCTGGAAGAACATTGGAAACAGAAACATTACCAGAGAATTGCTTTGGATTAACTCTGCATGCGCAGCATTGCAACAGGCAAAATCTGACACCCTCAGCTGATGTGGCTTGCGACTCACACTAGGTTCAGTTAGCCAAGGAGTTTATGGAAGCATCATGAGAGTCAAGGTTTGCCATTGGTAAAGCCCAAGCCGACGAGGTTCTCTGCAGTTCTCTGCTCACCTGGCTAACAAGTGTTCACAGTTGTATTCGAGAAACACATCAAAGACTTGTATTAATCTGGCTTGGTTTGTGGCTTGCAACGCCACAAGCATTTGAGGTTGCCCCCCCCTTTATGCACACCACACGCCTGATGTTTTCATAATCATTGACCAAGAAAGGACATTAAAACCTCTAGGGGAAAAAAAAAAGAAAGAAAGAAAATCGGCAGCAGATTTAAATACAAATAATGATGGTTTCCAGATGTCTTTGTTCTCCATAGATGTGGGGAACTATTCAATGCCTCAAAAAACAAAAAAACAAAAAACGAAGCAAGCGTATTCTAATGCCAGTGTTGGTTTGGCTGAATTTCAATCTAGGATTCCTGAAACATCCAGAATAAGAAACTGAATAAACAATTAATTCCATTTCAAATCAAACATATATTTTTTTTATTTTGTATATGTGTTTTGTACGCACTGGAAAACAATTTTTTTATTTATTTATTTTTTTAGATCAACCAATTTTTCTTAGAGGAACACTATAGCGTTCGGAAAACAAAATATTTATTCCTAACACTGTAGTGTATTTAGGTACTGTGAGGGTTTGAAAGGCGACTTTTATTTATTTAGAAAGACAGCCACTAGAGTGATGTTTAACCCTGAAACTGAACCATTGCAGTTTCTACAAAACGGTTAAAAGTAAAAGGGGCCACTGGACATAGACCGCTTCATTCAGATAAAGTGATCTGTGTCCTCCTTTAAAGAAAATTAACTTACAGCCAAATCCCAGGGGACATACCTTCTAAACAAAGAGTGCAGGCTCCATGGTGAGATTATGAACTAATCAGAGGACTGTGCAGGAGGCAGAAGGTCTAGCAGGAGACAGCACAGACATCCATTGAGCTCACATTTCCTTGATTGGAATGAGGAAGAACTGTGGCCTTCAGTTAAGTACCCTGGCAGCCCATTCTTGATAAAGACGGAAGGATTGAAGCAAGAGGTTGGCTTAGACGCAAAATGTAGCAGTTTTTTTTTGTTCTAGTCGAGCCCTGATATTCAATAACTATTAATTGTTGGGTTCTGTATGAGAACTATCCAAATTAAAGTCATTAAAAAACTAAATCATTCTACCCTCATCATGGTGTCATTAATTTAGAATGTAGGCTTGCAAACAGCACTCTACCTTATCCATCAGCTTGTCTGTCAAATTAAGTCTGTAATAACCGGTAAGCATTTTATTATGCACTGCATAAATTACAGCACGGTATAAATAAGTGGTAATAATTAACTTAATAGATACCCTTGCATGTTAAAGAGACTCATTTCAGGTTTGCAACTCTTCATTTACAAACATACATTTTTGGGGGGCGGTAGCCTATTTTTAGAAAAATAATTGTGTATAAGAGTGTACTTGTGTCTAGAAAGCGCAAACCTGATCGCACTGGAATGTCAAACAGTTTTAGGAAAACATGGCTGAGCAGGGACGCGGCAGCTACAAGAATATATTTAGGGGAGGGGAAGCCATAAACCGTAAAAGCTCAGCATTCATATTTCTACCAAGTAAATCCTACTTTAGAGAACGACTGTGTTAAAATAGAGGCACTGATCACGTAAGGTCAACAGCAAAAGAAATCCTTATTTCTAAACTAAGAAGGGCAGGAAACAAATGTTAAAACAATTAAGTTGGAATGAATTAGTCAGGTAGCGAGTGACGTTATTTGAACTTCCTGAATATCTTAAGTGAAGCAAAATCACGACGGAAAACAAAACAGAAAATCCTTTTTGGAGTCTCCTGGACATCTCACACGTACCCCCCCCTTTCTTTAAATGAAGGGATTCCTTGGGAAAGCACCCAAATAATATTTTACATCCACTTCGCTTTTTTAACATGTTTTTTTTTTTATTAACACACAAACGTAATGAGTGAAGCAAATAAATGAATCATTAAGAATCGACAATAGAATACAAGTCTCAGAATTAGCAATGTATACAAAATAGCCAAGAGTATCCGTAAGGGTAATGTGTCTAGGTCCGTGATGGCGAACCTATGACGCGCGTGTCAAAGGTGACACGCATTGTTTACGGATGGTCATCGCCCAAGAATAGTGAACACGCGCTGCGCTTACTTTGTACGCACTCCCGTCACTCCTTGCTAACGTCCTCGCGTTTAATTGTGTGTCACAGCAACGCTAGGGTAAGCCCCGGGTCATAGCGCAGCACGGTCTCCAACACTCCTTCCGCGAATCCGCCCTAATCCCGGAGCCCAGAACACGTATCCTGAACCGGCTTGAGAACTGTAAGTAAGGTTAGCAATCCTCAACACCTCCAGCACAAGTTTAATGGGACAGAGCTCTTCTTTACTCCCCAGACTGCTGTTAGTTAAAGGCAAACTTTATTCTACGGACTTTAAACCAACCCTGCATCAGCAAATTATGCATTGTCTCAATAAAAGATAGAAGTTTCCCTGGTGTGAAAAAATATCACCATTTAACACATTTTATGCCAAAAGGCAGTGCAGAGAATGTCTCTCCCTGGACTCAGAAAATAATGTGAAATCTTTTCACAACCAAGAAAACTTTGTCATTGTAATCCACATAAAACCATGTTTAAAGAGACACTACAAACCAATAAAAAAAAGGTTTGTCTTGAAAAAAAATTCTATTTATAAATATACCCAATACCATTCCCTGTCAATCAATCAGTTGTATGCAGACAGCTGACTAACAGAAGAGACCAGGAGAACCCTGCCATAGGCAGTTTGCATTTTGCTGCAAACCGGTCTCATGCTTCCTGGGGTAACAAAGGACAGACAGAGCTACAAATATCACAAAATTATGGATATTTCTAGATGTGACGGCACCCGAGTTAAGCTAGTTTTTTTTTTTTTTAATGCATTTTGACACACCGAGCTCAAAAGGTTCGCCATCAGTGGTGTAGGTCTACAGAAAATGCTAAATATGATAATAAAAATAGGTGCCCTCGCTTAGAACTTCACTTTGGAGTCACTTAATTGTGCAAAGCTCACAATTGAGGTTTATCGTAATTGGTTTCATTTTCCACAGAGGTCCATTTTTTTTCTGGCTATGGGTATTTTAATATAAACACATTAAAATTGTGAGACGGAAAACCTAGGTGTTTTGGGGAATTTTCCAGTTCAGCCATTTTAAACTCAAACCTGAAATTTACTTTGAATTGTTGGAAATTTAAGGAGAATTCCAACGTTCATTAAAAGCAGAGCTTGTGTTTTCTAGAATGTTCGTACAACATGGAACTCAATTTAATATTGTTTGATAAGCTTTCAAAATGATTTAATACTTTTGGATAAACTTAAAAAAAAAAAAAAAAAAAAAAATGATTTTTTTTCAACATATTAAAAATATCAAAAAAAGATGATAGCACACCAGTGATGTTGGCTGCTGAAGAGCATCCCGCTGGAAGAATATAGCGGTGCCCGCCAGTGAACAGGTTCAGGTAAGCAGAATTCACCTTATTCTGCCCCCTAACTCGGCCACTGGACCCCCAGCAGCAAATTCTGCAAAGTCCCCAGACGGTGACAGTGCCGCTTTCAAATATGAATTGCCATGAGCAGGTTTACATATTTAAACCTTTCATGAATGCACAAGCCCACTGATTTCAAACATCCTTCAGCCATACAGAGGAAACACCGCTTCATCAACGGCCATTAGAAGAAATTCATCTGCTACATTCCCCGGCACATCTTCACACACTCAAATTTGCCCTCAATATGTATTTTTGGAGAAATAAAAGTAAAAAATAAAAATCTCAAAAATGCTGTAACATCTTAATGCAACAGCAGCCAAAACATAGATTCATCCCCACATGGAGTTTTGGGGACCCACATTCCGTCATTCTTGACGCGTAAACTTACAGCTGTTGCTGAAGTGAGACTAAAAGCATTGTAAACCTTCGAGCAGTTTGAAGAAGACGACGACGGTGGGAATTGTACATATGTTGAGATTTTCTGTATTCGCTACTTTTCCTGCAGGATTTTAAATGTGACACACGCATCCAAAATGCTAATAGGGTTTTCACTGAACTGTGAAATACTGGGAACTCAAGTGAGATTTCAAATTTTAGATCAAAAGGGCCAATCAGAAAAAAAAAAATATGTCTTGGATAAATTTTACATTTTGACTATTTTAATCTACAATTTGAAATGAATTTAGAATTTGTGACCATCGATACTTGAGTGAATAACACTGTAGATCTATATAATGCACTTCTTCTCCGTCTGGTATACTCTATTATACCATCAAGACTAGTCTTTTATTGAATAAGGATGATGTAAATGTGTTAAAATAATATCCATAAGGCTTTCTTGTTTGAATTTTGGTTAAAGAGAACGGTCACTGCTGAAATTTACGCCAGTGAATGTAGCAGTGGAATACACATAAATTTCTATAACTTTTTAACGTAAGGTTATGTTTGCTTTTAACTTTATAAAAAGATTAAGCAAATTACATCATAATCCAGGACAGACAATGCCAGGGCAAGCATTGCCAATGAAGACAAGACGAAAAAACAATGTGTAATTTCATGACTGCTAGGTGGAAAGGATAGATCGTATAGCAATTATTTGACAGATACCGAGGTGTGAATTTCTACATTTAATTTTAAATTTCACACCTCACAAATACTTGTTAAATGTTGGGAAGAAGAAAGATAATATTAATAATTCTTTGAAGTGATGGTCTCCCATTTAAATGGGAATTCTATAATCCACTTGAACTTCTATAAAGCCAATTCAGCAATTCAGTAGCCAGAATGTGTGTCTGTTGCCTTGCTTTGTAAAGAAATGTCATAGGATTAGCATCTGCAATGCCCCTCTGAAGGCGGCCAGTTTCAGATTGATTGGCGTAGGACCAGCTCTATATATTCTGAGATCGAAATTCAGTTTTCCTGTAGAGGCTGTGGAATCAATCTCTATAGCTCTGTGCTGTGTATTTAGTTAAGAGATATATATAGGCTAACAGATGCATTGCATTAAAAGATAGAGGAGTTGCAGCTTCAGATTACACAGCGTGCCAGTGGCAGGTCAGTAAGTACATGTCTGTCAAAGATCGGCTACATGTTCAGTGGATTAAAATGTGTAAAAAGACGCTGAGGGGGGTGAGGGCATAGTACGCAGATATCATGCAGAACACACGCACATAGATCTATATTCTGCGAGTTCCAACACATACAATATATGTGTACATTATAACACACAAACCTACCTACTAAACTTATTAGCCATTTTATAATACTCAACAAATCCTAGGCATTAAATCACTGAACCAGAAATACAAAAGTATGTACCTAGGACAATAATAAGTAAATGTTGGCATTCCCTGTGTTTCCAAGTACATCTTGGATTCTAGATTTAAGACTCCCCCAAATTTAATGACCTCGTTTTATCAATTTAGAAAGAAGGATTTCTTGGTGGGAATCAAATCTGCGACTCGGTGGCATTGCAGCTGTAGCCCTGTGTTTTTCGAGCTAGCTCGCTGGCTCATGGAGTACAATCTATCAAATTCATGAAAACTTTTATCAACAAACAGGAACAAAAAAAGGATTTTTAAAGAAAGAAGTAAAAATCAGACACATACAACCCTCCAAAAGGAGCATGCATAATCCACTTGGAATTAGAAGAGCACTTACCAAAAATCTCGCCATTTTTGGCATATTCTGTCACAAGATAAAGCATATTTTTGGTTTCCATAACCTAGTGAAGTAAAAAGCAGAGAATGTGCCAAGTTAGTTTCTTTGTATTTGCAAGCATTTCCCATCACATATTTGCATGTCATGACATAATGTACAATGTATCAATTGATACTAGGTTCTGATTGACAGGAAAAAAAAAATACTTTTTGTAATTCATGGAGAGATGCACAATTATTGTAAAAGAAAGGTTTTTGTTAACATCATATTAAGATAGCCAGTTTATGACCATTTCTCATTTATGGGATGCTTTGACCATGTCAAAGGGCCATCGTGGTCTGTAATTTGTGCATTTTATAACAATCGTTTAAAATTACATTTCACAAAATAGTGGCTTTTTCTCTTCCTATTTCAAAAACACAACACTGAATGCAGAGGTTTTTTTTTAAAGGTACAGTAACAATGAAATAAACAGATCATAAAATAAAGCTCATTTAAACAGAATGCACCCAAATTATTTCACCAAGCCCAATAATTAACTTTAATTAGAAACATAGAAACATAGAATGTGACGGCAGATAAGAACCCTTCGGCCCATCTAGTCTGCCCAGTTTTCTAAATACTTTCATTAGTCCCTGGCCTTATCTTATAGTTAGGATAGCCTTATGCCTATCCCACGCATGCTTAAACTCCTTTACTGTGTTAACCTCTACCACTTCAGCTGGAAGGCTATTCCATGCATCCACTACCCTCTCAGTAAAGTAATACTTCCTGATATTATTTTTAAACCTTTGTCCCTCTAATTTAAGACTATGTCCTCTTGTTGTGGTAGTTTTTCTTCTTTTAAATATAGTCTCCTCCTTTACTGTGTTGATTCCCTTTATGTATTTAAATGTTTCTATCATATCCCCCCTGTCTCGTCTTTCCTCCAAGCTATACATGTTAAGATCCTTTAACCTTTCCTGGTAAGTTTTATCCTGCAATCCATGAACCAGTTTAGTAGCCCTTCTTTGAACTCTCTCTAAGGTATCAATATCCTTCTGAAGATAGGGTCTCCAGTACTGTGTACAGTACTCCAAGTGAGGTCTCACCAGTGTTCTGTACAATGGCATGAGCACTTCCCTCTTTCTACTGCTAATACCTCTCCCTATACAACCATGCATTCTGCTAGCATTTCCTGCTGCTCTATTACATTGTCTGCCTACCTTTAAGTCATCAGAAATAATCACCCCTAAATCCCTTTCCTCAGATGTTGAGGTTAGGACTCTATCAAATATTTTGTACTCTACCCTTGGGTTTTTACGTCCAAGATGCATTATCTTGCACTTATCCACATTAAATGTCAGTTGCCACAACTCTGACCATTTTTCTAGTTTACCTAAATCATTTTCCATTTGGCTTATCCCTCCTGGAACATCAACCCTGTTACATATCTTAGTATCATCCGCAAAAAGACACACCTTACCATCAAGACCTTCTGCAATATCACTAATAAAAATATTAAAGAGAATGGGTCCAAGTACAGATCCCTGAGGTACCCCACTGGTGACAAGCCCAAGCTTCGAATATACTCCATTGACTACAACCCTCTGTTGCCTGTCACTCAGCCACTGCCTTACCCATTCAACAATATTCGAATCCAAACTCAAAGATTGTAGTTTATTGATAAGCCTTCTATGTGCAACAGTGTCAAAAGCCTTACTGAAATCTAGGTAAGCAATGTCTACTGCACCACCCTGATCTATAATTTTAGTTACCCAATCAAAAAAATCAATAAGATTAGTTTGGCATGATCTCCCTGAAGTAAACCCATGTTGTCTCTGGTCTTGAAATCCATGTGTTTTTAGATGTTCAACAATCCTATCCTTTAACATGGTTTCCATCACTTTCCCCACTACTGAAGTAAGGCTTACTGGCCTATAGTTGCCCGACTCCTCCCTATTACCTTTCTTGTGAATGGGCACAACATTCGCTAACTTCCAATCTTCTGGGACTACTCCTGTTATCAATGATTGGTTAAATAAATCTGTTAATGGTTTTGCTAGTACACCACTAAGCTCTTTTAATAGCTTTGGGTGTATTCCATCAGGTCCCATTGACTTATGGGACCTGATGGAATACACCCAAAGCTATTAAAAGAGCTTAGTGGTGTACTAGCAAAACCATTAACAGATTTATTAGCAATATGAACGATCCTCCCAGAGCCCCAATGTTTCAAAAGCTCTCCAAGGTTTTAGCCATCAGAATTCAGAGAGGATGGTAAACCAATCCAGAACGTAAATTGAATGGTAAATTTCTCGAGAATACGTTTAGCTGATCTCCAGCTAAACACCAGACACGAGACGTAGCACAGTGATTTATCGACTCCATCTTCCCTCACTTTTGTTTCGAGTTTGACCACGCAAAGTTTTATTTAAAGCCCATGGCTGATCTGTCTCATATGTTATCACATGCGGATTCATTCTTACAGAGAATCTCTCAAGACGTATCCTCAATTTCCCATCCACTTTCTTTTTTTACCCAAAATGCAAATGGTAAACAAAAAAAAAGTTTGTGGTCGTCTTTTTTTGTTAGCAATACAATTTTTAGCAGTTTTTGTGGTTTATTTGTACCCTACAACTGTCAGTTTGTCAAATCTTGAAGCCCCTCAAGGTTTTGGGAAATATAAATGGATTAAATAGAGTGGATGTTGCCTGCCTTAGCTACTGAACTGGTCTAAATCGATTGACTACTTTTAAAAAATTTTTCTAGCATCTAGAACGAAGAGCTTGTACTCTCCTATGTGGCATGTTCATGGGTTTCAACTGGGAGCTTAGCTAGGGGTAAACGTGGCAGTCGAGAGCTGCCAGTAACTTGAGCAATAACCTCTTAGAAATTCACTCATTTTTTTATTGTTTGTTTTATTATTATTTGCTCTGTTTTAAGAAAGTGTAAAATGAACACGAATTTCGTTTGAAGTTAAGAAAAATATAAATGCCGTCACTACTGACGCAAATTGAAAAAAACCCACTATACATTCACTTGGTAAATATGCCAGTGCATAGCATTAAAGTAGTACAAAAGACTCAAAAGTACACTACAAAACACATAGATCTTACTACTAAACAAACCCTACAAGTCCTGACAAACACATCATCATTGTCGCATGACAGTTTACAGTTTTTCTCTACAATAATGTCCTGTATGCACTTTGTTCCAGGAGAAAAGACTGTTCTGTACTAGTCACTTCGGTTTAACCCTTGCCAGAAGTGAGTGTCGTGAATTCAGGGATAGATACATTGCATCAGCTGTTGATACGAGAGAGCAGAGATGGCACAGTGAAGGTCGATGGACTACGTTACCCAAAACTGGTTTAGGACTATTGCAGTCTACAAAGAGTAGGTGATCACAGGTAAAGCAATCCTGAATGGGTGATATGCTTCAGAATAAAGTATCATTTTATTTAGTGCAAACTTGAAAAAGACTCCTATGTGACGAACGTTGTTGTTTATGTGCTCTCTGATATGCACGAAATTAAATGACACTACATTATTTAGTGTCGTTTACATTTTAATATTTTTGGAGAGCACCAGGCCATTCTTTTTTTTTTTTTGTTCTTTTTTGGCAATGTACCCCACAATCATCGTTCGTGCTATGATCCCCTCAAACACCCAAAAGGTTTACAATGTGGACATGTTTCAATATCAGTTTTTCTGTACCCAAACGATGTGCCTGACATTAGCTTGCTTTTCAATTCTGAACAATTCATTGTTTAATTAAAACATTCCACATGACTCCAATCAAAAGGTTCCATCATGTGACTGGTTTAATTCTTGTATTAGACATGCAGTACCCCTTCGACACTGTGATAGGAGGCACATCGTGATGTTAGATACATCTGGTGTAACAAGGGTTAATACATTTCTTCACTGAAATGTCCTGAACACAGGAAGATTGCTTTGAGGTTTTTGAAAAGCTTAGCACTTTGATGAAAACGGAAAACTAACCACAGAGATAAAGCTATCGCCAAACACCTTGCTTTTGCATTTCTTGTGGCTAATGACTTGACACTTCCCTCGTTCGGTTTCACAAAGTGGCAAGAACATACCTGGTAAAGTTTGATAATGTGGGGATGATCCAGCATCTTTATTATCTGAACTTCTCTGTAGATTTTCTCCAAATTCACAGCATCCAGCTGAGACTTGTCAATTATCTTTATAGCCACCTAAAAAAAAAAAAAAAAAAAAAATAATTAAAGATATAGACTGTAAGGAACAATGGCATCACACAGTTAGCGCACTTCAGCAATTAACAAAGACGACAAATGTATCTTACCAGCCCAGGATGAAACCAAATGTTAAAAATACTCTATATGCCCAAAATAATGTTTTCGTTTCTAAGGGATTTGCCAACACAGCTTATCAACAGGGTATGGGGCAACGAGGGGCCTCACATCATTGGTCAACACCAAAAGAAACCAAAATTCTTAAATTCACACCATGCTTCTCCCAAGCAACATAAGGACAGCTTATCTCTCAAACACAGAAAGCAGCCACTGCCTAGATTTCAAGAGATATATCAGTAAAGTAAACGGTAATCTCATTTTGCAGAGGGGCTGGAATGTAAGACACATATTAATCAATAACAAATTAACTCTATATTCTGAGTTAAAGTGCATTTAATCTAAATAGAAGTGTGAATGAAGCCATTTCTTTTAGCAAGTGTCTATGCTTTGAATCAATTGCAAAGCAAGAATTCTATGATCAATGGGTTTCTTAAATTTCAGTAAACATCTCTTGGCTCAAATGAGGTACCGTATATGTTTTATTTCATTGAGCAAAATGTGTTTTATCAGGACAAGCACAAAGGGATGTTTCTGGTTTTCTGGAGAATACAGCCAATGCAAAGTTATATCACAAGTTTATATTTTGAAAATCCGTGGTAAATGGACAAACTTTATAGTACATCGTACTGTAGTGGTTATGGTGTCAGAAGAGCTCTCCACAGTTTCTCCCCACCCATTGCAGGGGTCAAACCATTTTTTTATGGACCGCCGGGCACCGGTCTGACCCCACTACTTCTGACAAAGAGCCAAAAGAGGTCTGTCTGAGCTAAGCTCCGCATTGCAACGAGTACCTCATTGGATGAGAGCAATTAGCTGTGGACTCTCCAGGGCTTAGCTCTGGCTAGCCAATGAAGCTCCAGAGCAGGAGTAAACCCTGGCAGACCCACCGTAAGAAACAAATATTTCTAAAATGGTTTGACAGCTTACAATGAGGGGCGCCAGGTCACTCTTGAAGTGGTTATGGTGCCTGGAATGTTCCTTTAATTATGTGGACATTTTTAGGGGACAGGTTCACTTAAAGTGATAAATATCACTGGGACATTAAAAAAAAATTTTTTTATTTTTTTTAAATTGTTAGACAAACAACATGTTTCTACCCGTCGGGGTCTTTATGCAATGCTATAACAACATATATTTATAACACTGTCAACGTAAAACACAACTGACTTACTAATCATAGTGTGAATTGTGCTCAGCCTGCGCAAACACTTTTATTTATTTTTATTTTTTTTCAAACTAAAGCATCAGTTTTGATCCAAAACCAATGCTTCAGCTCCCTTGATTCCTCCCCATACAATTTTCACTTTATGTCTTTAGCCATGGCGCCTAGGTAGTTCTATTTTGCCTTCACCTCCTCTCCTTTCGTTATCCTCTGTCTGTCTGTCTCTCAATTGCCTCTCGTTCTCCCCTCTTTCCTAGGTTGTCATTTCTGGATTGGCTTTCTTTGATATATTTGTCGTTCTATAAACATATTCAATTGGCCCTATTGACTTTGACCTTAATTTGTTTGTTAAAACTTTAAAAGGAACACATCCACCGGCCTTATTTAACTCCTCTAGGGGCACCCTGACACCCTGACACCCTTCCCTTAGACCAAAAAAAACAAAAAACACAAAACTGTCAGCCACCTAAAAAGTTAGGCCCGAACTTGGCTGCCCGCCCACATACCTCCCTGCCTCTCTATAACGGTTCTGGTGAGCCGGTGGATACCAAAACTATCACTCCTGAAATTCCAGGGCTTGAAAACCATTTCTCCAAACTGTATTCATGTCTTCTGAGGTCCTTCGACAGATGGTGAAGTAGGGGAGCTGAGAGATTGCAAGATAGACAGGCTAATTACTGCTGTATGCCTTAGGATACCGTGAGTTCATTGTGGTTAACCCTGCTGATTTTTACAGTTAAACTATTTTCTGCAGTGGATTCTGCAAATCAACTCTATATATGCCATTTATTATATTATTCATATTGATAATGCAAAATCCAATGAAGCAAAAAAAGATCACCGTACAGACACCAACACTTCATAAAAGACAATATATTGCCGATATATATGAACACGTTGGCAAATGACATCTCAAAGCTGCTATAAGGAATGAGGGGGATTAATCATTTCAATTGTGTACATTCACGCATGTCTCTGTGTATACTGTAAAATGTTGGCATCATGGTGAGGGAATGACATCACTGGGCAACAGCTGAGGACGTACACTAAGAGTTTATTGTTGCAACATGCAAACAAACTCCACTTTATCTCTGAATCCTAACACTCGAGGCCAAACAAACCTTTTATCTTTGTCAACAGCATCCATTGTTCATGAGATTGGAGAAATGAAGCACTAAGTGAGGTGACTAGGAGACCAAGTATTCACAGATCAGTAGTTCTTCTAAATTTGTGTCTACTTCAGGTGTTGGACAAAAAGGACTTCTAACTATCCTGCGAAATGTACTACTACCAATGATGTATGATTTTAAATTTAATAAATTCCATCAGTCTGGATTATTTTTTTTAAGTTAGATTTTATTTTCTACCTAAATGTTACTTTTAGGACCTGCGCAATATCATGGATCTCCCTTCGTGCACTTCCTGACTTTTGTTTTGTTGTCAATCTCGTTTTATTGAAATGTTTCATTTTTTTTTTTTTATCGCAGCAATGTAGGCCGTGTTACACAAAGAAAGTAAGACAAAAGTATACATATGCTTGCAAAAACAATATGTACAGTAATCAGTAAACAGGTATGTATCACAGAAATAGCGAACCGACATTCGTAGGTTATCAGCAGTGTGTGAATTGCTTCGGGAGAATGGCCGTGTGGTACAGGGGGGCTTAATTGCAACCCAAACGGGTTGTGGAGTTATGGCTTTCTTCTAAATGTGCCCTTAGCCTAGGGGGAGGGGAGGGGTTTGGAGGAGAGGGGGAGTATAGGCTAGTACTCTTTATCAGAGGGACTAGGCCCCAATATTCTAGGGTGCTGGAGCGTACAGTCGCTGGCAAGGAGGCTCTCTATTGTAAAGGAAGAAGTAAATCTGGTATGGCTCAAAGCAAACAAGTAAAGTAAATCACATCTTCAGCTCAACCGTTTATGTTCTGGTTGCTGATGCGTAATCGGCTCTCTGTGATATTAGCGCTATATAAATGTCAATAATAATGAGAAGCATCGAGAGGAAAGGAGTGATGTGTAGGACGTCGGATGGGACATGGAAGAACCTAGCCTTAGCATTGAATTGAAGGGAAGTTTTGACTTTATTTTGCAGCTGGGGGGGTGGACGCACTATTAGTTCCCAATAGTGCATCTTAAAATAATATAGTTATATTGATAATAAAAAAGGGTAAGAGTAACTTTTCAAACTCCACATGTGTGCTACAATAGCAAGTCCCAGCTTATTGTTATTCTTTATGAAAATAAACACTTTATTATATTGTCCCATAAAAATGGTTAGAAAATCTACGGACCTAGAGAGATAGTACATGATTAGACAGAACACGAGAACTGCTCCCAAAATGCATTGGACACACAATGAGTTGGGAACTGTGGGGTGCATGTGCTTTGTTTCACTGGTATGACACTGGGTTAAGACAAAAGGCAAGGTATGGAACTATAATAACCTTAATCTTTTTAGATTCATAATTTTTGATCTATGCATTTGCTAGCACAATATCTCAGCTTGACAGTTACCATTTAAGCAAAGGACTAATAGGTCTGCCCTTTTTATTCTTTTCATGTTTCTATGGCAACAGAACTGTTCAACCTATCAGTGTACTTACTCGTCACATGAGGTAAAAATAACGAGGCAACATTTTCATAAATATATATATTTAAAATTGTCAGTCATTTCTGGGCAGGGCTTATTTATTTAAAAGTAAGAGAGTGTTTTACATAGTACTAGATTAGATGTAAAATGTCCATAATTGAAAGAAGAGTGTTCCACCCCCACCCAAAAAAATAAATAAAAAAATAAATAAAAAAGTGTATATGACTTTTATATAAAACAACCCACAGATTTACTAGATCCCATTTGCATTGTAAAAATACTTTATTGAAATAATTTTCTGTAGATAGATTTTCTAAATCGTCTAAAAGAAGCATTGTGTAGTAGTTTATTAGCAAGGTTTCTGTAGTGAGATACAGAGACCGTAGCAAGAACTAAACACAGCTTTTATCTGTCACCAGAAATACAACTCCGGAGAAGATTTTAACTTTGGTATTTAAAACCAGGCACTTTGCAGATTATGTGAATTGTTTGAAAAAGGCCAAACTGTGTCATAACTGCCTTCTATCGAGCTAAATCAAGACCACCTTTACCCCGTCTACTGCTGTAAAAGTAAGCAGTGTATATCCGTCCGGCTCAATGCCCCATCCATTAAAGTGTCTGGGAGTCAGGCTTGTAGTGGAGACACCAAGCGTTTTGATAACATTGCTTAATCCTTTAAGTTTAAAACAGATATGGCATTACTTGACGTGCCACCTGAAAGTTTCTGTAAATAATTTCCCTAAAACCTCCCCCCCCCCCAAAAAAAACCAAAACTATGCATAACCGATTAAAAGGTTACTTTAACCCTTTGCTGTGGGGGACTTTTGACATGTAAAACCCCCTATTGGGCTCTATGGGGATGGTCCCTTCAATCGATCTAGAATAAGACCAGAAAATAATTTTCAATAATTTTCAGCCTCCCATGAAGGGAGGTGGGAGAGGAGAGCTATCTTCCCCTTGCATGCAGTCTGTATGCAAGGGGAACATCTCAAAGTCTGGTGTCAGAGTGCTGCGCATGCTAACAACAGGCTTAACTTATGCACAGAATAGACATTAGGCAACCAGGAACAAAGTTCTGAGCTGTCAATGTCCCGTGTGCTGGGAATGGAACTAGCCCACAGCACACAATTAATAATATCTCTAGACGTGAAGTATTAAAAGCAGAAAGCCTGCACAACCAGACTCCTACTACCATGACCACTTTAACTCACTGGTTTACTCATGATGGTTGAAGTAACCCATTAATCTATTTTTATGTATGTATGTTTAGCTATTTGACCACTCGAAGACACAACTATTATTTATGCCTGTTTTTAGGGTTAGAAATCATAATATTTTAAGAGAATGTTAATAAATTTATTACCATCTTCCAAAACATACATCTGGTCAGTACAGTAATTATAGCAAAGGTTAAGTCTTACCATAAAGGTGTTAATAATAATAATAATAATAATAAAAACAAAGCTGTACATATATTGTGACACCAACATCCAATAAGAAGTGTTTAGGTCCCAACATTCCACTGAGCAGAGTAAGGGAATTGGACTGCTTAGATTATCAGAAAGGCAATGTGCCAAAACAAAACCCGGATTAATTGGACGGGTGTTTCATTTATTTTAGATTGAATTTGCAGATATTATGGTGATCATGACAGTGTACTATATTGCACACTCAATTTCCAGGCACAGATAGCTTAAAACAGAGAAGTTTGCGCTCTAAGAAATAGCAACACAAATATTTCTATCTATTTAATGCTGCAAACTAGACCAAATCAATTGATTTCCTAAAAGAAGCCATCTCATGCCAATTGCGAGTGGCGTGATGCCTGACTATGTCCCATGTTGTTGTAGAAATCGAGCCCGCTTCCTTTAGCCTGTAAAACTCCTGGCAACGTCTTCACAGCCACAATGTGTCCAAAGGCTTGCTTTCCAGGCTGGAGCGAAGCCGTTCTTGCAATCATAACATTGCAGCTCTCTTCTTCGCTCTCAGTTCCTCTGCTTCCAAAACTCTGGCAGCAGGCAGCCAAAAGCAGAAGGGAAGGACGTGCGGTTAAATAACGAGGGTTAATAAATAATAATAAAGTAAAGAACACTGCTTTGTTAGCATGGCTTTGGCTTATTTGACTTGGTTTTGTTAGACTCACATGATGACTTTGCTGCTGGCTCAAAACCCTAGCGCTAATGACCTTAGGAAATAAAGCAAAGTGTGTAAAGCCAACAAACAGAATCTAACAGATGCATCAGAAGCTATTAAAAGGCATATTTACTAACAGACTTCGCATTATGAGAATATGCTTAAAGGGTTACAATAACCCTTTTTTTTTACAATATGTATTTAACGCCTTATTGGGCACCATTAACTTCGCCCACTCCCTTTTCTTATTACAAAACCTTTTAAGTAAAAAAAAAAAAAAAAAAAAAAAAAAAAAAAAAACTTAAATTGAATCCAGCGCTGGGAGAGGTTCTCCTCGCTCGTCTCCATGCCCCGTCTCTTGTCACGCCGCGTCACTCCGAGGTCCAATAAAATACTTCTCATAGAGAAACATTTCATTGAACCACTGTCCCTGGCTCAGAGTCCTTTCTTACCCCCCCCCCAACCACGCTCCCGAAAACCTGTCTTGGATGGCAATGATAGATTGTGAGCTCATGGTGCCAGATGTGTCCTGTTTTTTTTCTCTCAAACTACTGAAAACAGTTTAACAAAATGGGGGAACTGGCACTTGAGGACTATTTGAACCATATTCTCTACAATGAGCTGAAGTGGTTGTAGAGATTAGAATTTCCCTTTAAATTAAAGGGCAATTAATGAAAGTAGTATGAGGGGAAAAACAGAAAGTTGTGTGTGTTTTTTTAATTTTAAGAAACACTCCAAGCACCATAAGCACTACAGCTATGCAGTGGTTATGGTGCAATGAGTCCCCGGTTGACCTCCCGGTTATAAGTAGTGAGACCAGTTTAGAAGTGGTGAAACAAGTTTGACTTTTTTTATGGGGTTCACTGGTTGCTGCTCCCCTTCTCCAATACTGCTCAGTGATAGCAAGTAGCGCTTTTTATTGAGCGAAGTCCTGGTGCTCTCAGCCAATGAGCCAGCATTGGACTGCAGGGCTTAGCTCAGGAGAGCTAACGGAAGCTTCTAAGCAGTGGTTTCTGGCTTTCCTGGTTGCTGAGGGAAGGTGGGGAGCAGCGACCAGCGGACAGCAGGTAGGCCCCAGTGAACTCCTGTCACCATAACCACTACAGCGCACGTTAACATCGTTACATTTTATCACCTGCCTGGGGTTTCAGAAATTTAATACGGAAAAATACATAGACAGACGACATATTAAAAGAAAAAAAAAAGATACAATTTACAAAACTTATTTTTTTACAGTGCATTCAACCTATAGGAAAAAGAAAAAACAAAAAGCCAGGGACATTTTTTGGGAACTCAACCTCTGGAAATTCTATGCATGTGGAAATAGCAGTCTGTGACTCACCCCTGATATATTTGGATTAAAACACTGCATGGAGAAATAACCACAAGTGACTTCAGAGTCATTTTCTATTTTATGACATTTCTATGTCCTTTACATGTTTACATGTTTAAGCATTGCTGGTTAGAAGATCTAATTGTAAACATACACACACACAACGCACTCCGATATATATTACTTTTAGAACCTCGCACTGTGCATATGCGGACATCATCTGTGCAATCACTTCCTGTAACAAATGGTTAATAACGTACGTATTACATTTGTGCTTTTCGGCAGCCCTGCTCTCAGGCAGACCAGGACATCAATGTCGTGATCTGTCCAAGATTAGTTGGATTTACACTCCTGAGTACCTACCACCATCTTATTCACAGCACCTGAATAGCGGACAGTGAAGTCTGTAAACACACAGACAGACAGACACACACACACACACACACACACACACACACACACACACGAGTGACCCCCCTCACATTTTTGTAAATATTTTATATCTTTACATGTGACAGCACTGAAGAACTGACACTCTGCTACAATGTAAAGTAGTAAGTGTACAGCCTGTATAACAGTAAATTTGCTGTCCCCTCAAAATAACTCAACATACAGCCATTAATGTCTAAACCGTTGGCAACAAAAGTGAGACACTGTACATAAATACATGCACCCACATACATAAATACATGCACACACAGGCATGCTAATTTACTGCGGTGAGAATTATTGGGAATTCAAATTGAATTTCAAAATTTAGGTCAAATGAGCCAACCTAAACACAGAACAGGTAAAGCCCTCATACAGGTCCTAAGGAGTTATCATTACGTTCTGCACACACAAACATTGACAGTATTCGTTAATAAATAAAAAGAGGAAAGAAAGTTACTGTATTCACCAACATTGAACAATTTTGCTAAAGGCAAACAGAGACTGAACTGCACAAGGTTAAGTGGGGCATTTTAGTTTGGAAAATGTTGGGACTTCTTATGACCTCGGTGTCACAGAACACAAGTCTAAAGGGAAATCAAACATTACGTCAGCCAAGCCAGGTGCTGACTCCAACAGGGAACAAATATTCTGACAATGAGTGTCAGGATTAACCCAAACTGCTGCCTGTAATCCTCTGGTATCATCTATAGGGGATTATAAAATGTATAGTTTTCCAACCATATTTAGGATCAAGCCATGTATAAAGTAAAAACAAACAAACCCACAAACAAAAACGTAGCCCCACCCCCCTTTAAAGAGGAACCATAACCTCCTTGCCAGCTAACCAAAAATACCTAGTTATGGAGCATCCGTGTCGTCAATAAGAAATGAATCACCAGTCCCAATCCTAAAGAATAACCCCCTGAATTAGCTTATCTCCGTTTTAGGACAAAATTAATATACATGTATTTTCACAATAAAAGTCACAGATACTCAGAATAAGAAAATATATATAAATATGCACTGCAGTTTTATAAATGCTAAATAAAAACATTTTTGGTTGGAAGGGGTAACACAGCAAAGGGCTCCAAGTTCTGCAAATTAACTCTTAAAGCAAGGTGGCTTTACCAGCGCCATTGAGATATGAAGGGATTTGCTGATCACCTAGTCATCCAGGGGTTAACAACCTTTACTTTGGGTGCAGAAACAAAATATTGAGAGAAAAAGCAGTGAGAGGTGAAAACATAATAAATTGAGATCTAGGCTTTTTCTTGGCTTAAAAAGGGATTTATTTTTATTAATTGGGGAGTTAATAAAAAAGGCTCTTTTTCTTCAATAAATAGGGGATTAGTCATGCCACAGGCAGCCAGAGTCTTTCTCTGTAAATGCCAGGCTCAGCAGTGGTAATTTGGATGGAGGTGTGAGGAAGAATTCAATGTCTGTTATTTATAAAGCAGAGTTGAGCATTAATGACTCTAAATGCTCTGTAAAGGCAGTAGCAGCAGCCCAGAGAAATATTCTGAACATTTTAATTAGCAGAAAACATCGAAATGATACTTTAATAGCTGGTGCAAGCCTGATTCGTATACACACTGTATAGAACGGATACAATATAGATTAATCTTACAGACCTCCACAGTGATGGGACAGTCTTGCTTCTGGAGAGAACTTGTAACAAAATTGATGGCCTTCTTCTGGGGACAACAAAAATAAGTCCTCCCAAACATTTAACATGTAGTCTGTGACTCCCAATAAAATGCCTTCCCGTTGAGACTTCGGCAATTTGGATTCACCCCCAAATCTGCCAGGTTATATCAATGCGGTCCATTGCGACTTGGTAATTTCTTTCCCTAAGCGTGGTTCATTGAAGGGACACAATAGGCACATTGACCACTTCTTCTCATTGAAGTGGTCTGGCTGCAGTGTCCCTGTCCTCTTAACCCTGCAATGTGAGACACTGGGGTTTCAGAGAAACCCTTCCAGACAAGCACTAAAGGTGATTCCTGGTCCCTAACAGACCTTTACTACGTTAATCAACGCTGGACATCCTCGCGCCTTGCATGAGGACGTCTAGCATCGTCTATGTTTACCATAGGAAATTATTGGTAATTTCTTGTCGCACATGCGCATTAGGTCCCATCATCGCCAAAATTTCGCAAGAGAAGAAGACCAAGATAAGAAAGAAGTTAAAAAGTTGTTTTTTTTTTTAACCTCGAAAACACTATAGCGTTAGGATTACAGTTTTGTATTCATAACACTATAGTGGTCTTTTAAACTTTGCAGATACGCCATGCTGACTGTGCTAAAGTTAAAAGGAAGGTTAGGAAATATTTAAATAGAAAATAAACTATAGGTGATTTTTTTTTTAAAGTGCTATGTGGTTGCATAGAGTGCACAGAGCATTTCTGATTATATATATATATATATATATATATATATATATATATGTGTGTGTGTGTTTTTCTATAAGCACGGTTGAGTACCCACCGAATAACAAAAACACAAAGGTGAGATACGCAAGACAGGGCATTGGGACACAGCTGCATCGCACACTGATGCGTCAGGGATCGTTGATTGTCCTCGGTTTACATTCTGAAACGTCCAAATCTGAGATAAAGTTCCTTTAAGCCTGAAACTTCATTCTTTCAAGTACTGACTGGTAGACTTCTAGGTCAGACACCAAATTGTGGGTCCGATTTGCTTGTAACCTCAATAGTAATTTTCATATTTTGGATTTTTTTTTTCCTTTAACCTCACAAACCTACTAAACGTTGTGCCTTTATTTTTATTTTTTTACAGCCTAAAGCATTACACTTTCCAGTTAGGGAATATTTTAGTTTATTCCTTATGCCCACACGTATCTATTGTCATGTGGGATGATTATTCATTGTCTGTCCAGAATTGCCCTTACTTGTCCTCCATCATCCTTGTGACGCTGGTAGTCTTCAAAGTTGCAGAATAAATTAATGGAGGCATGGGGGCGGAGGAGAATTCAGGGAAAGATAGCTTGTCTCCCACCAGGGTGAAATGATATAATTTATCAGCTTGTATCCAAAATTTTACAAATGTACCAAAAAAAATAAATAGAAAATCATAGTGCTTCGAATATTTTTTCTGAACTAAAAAAAGGTTTGGCCAATGAAGTAAATAAAATTTCGATGTGGACTTCATAGTGAAAGGCTTCTGCTATTATTACATAATGAACTACTTCTGATTCATTCTTCAGTCTTAGAATCTGAAACTGGAGGATACTGATAGGATGATAAACTGGCAGTTTGACCATAAGCAAGAAAAACAAGGTACAGTATTTACTAAAATCCTCTCTTCTTTTACATAAAGATTGTTATTGATAATATATATTATTAGAATATGTATGTAATATTGCACTTTAAATGAATTAATAACCATGGTGAACGTGAAGGTGATCCAGTATGTAGAGGACAACGTTCTCAAACTATTTAGTTGTGGAGATCGCTTTACAAACAACTGAACCTCAAATGTCCATACCCCCATTGAGTGCTAGCTGTAAAAAAATAAAATAAAAATAAATAGATACAAGAAATTTAATGATGATCCGTTAAAACATAGACAAGAAAAGCTTGGTTTCTTCCAATTTCTGTCTGGTGTATCCAAACGCTCAGCTCTACAAATATTAGAACACACCGGAGTTTAGGAAGAGAATGCCACTGCCTAAAGTCACATTTATTAGGAGTGGATTGCCAATAACTTTTTTTCTCATTTCAAATGTTTAAAAAAAATAAAAATAAAAAATTATCTATTGGAGTGGAAAACTGGATATGTAGCTGGTGAAACAACTCCAGATAAAAAGCAAACACGATTTGATATTCCATCTCTTAGTAAATAAAAGTAATAAGAAAAGTGAGCACAATCAACAAAGCGATCTGAGCATGAAGTCGAATGGTATGGTGATAAGATGTGACATGCATCTTGACAAAAGGGTTAAAACAACCTTGAAGCATTAGTTACGTGAGCTGTGATTTGCGAAGAAAATATTACAAGCCAGGCCATTTGCACGTGACTCTGTGAATGCCAAAAGAACTGAAGACTTTATTCGAGAACACTTAATCCATGTTATAATATGACCTCTTCAATTTAATATCCTGACTTTGCAAAAGTAGCTGCAGCTTATTTTGGAGAGGAACAATCTATTGTCTTTACCATGGTTAAATATTTGGCCACAAGAGGTGAAAGCCAGGTGCACTAAACACGTCATTCTTCCATATCAGTAGGTCTCGAACATGACCTTCCTTATTGGAACACTCGAATGTTAAAAATAAATGTCATTTTAAGCTCTTTTATTGGTTAATATTCAGGGACTCCTTTGTGTTAAAGAAAAAACTAAATGAAAGAAACCTGCAAACAGCAATTAAACATACCCTTTATTCCAATGCAGACTCCTCAGTCGTTCCACCCACAATGACCTCATTAATCCTTTTGGTCTGTGATCCAATCAGAAGTTTTGCATTAAGGAACTACATTTCATGTGCCACAATTTCCACACTCCAACAATCTTATAGAAAAGCACTGAATCCAATGCTTCTTTAAGAGAAACAGAATTTGGCATCATTATGCTCTGCGTGATCATTCCGAAGGTAAAAACTTTAGAAAATCGAAAGGTCGGTTCTCAAAGAATTGCCACTCGTCGCCGTCTGTGTGACGGTCATTAGAATATTCTTGGACAAATTTAATCATTGCTGTATATCTGAAACGACAGAGTTTTACATTGTCCAAGAAAAGGCACAGCACCAGTGCACCAAAACCATTTGATCAAGATGTAGTGGTTTTGGTGCTTCATTTACATTTATAATTTTAATGTTCAGCTCTGTTTTAGAAGTACACTTAAAGGTGGTTATTTTTTTTGTGGTCACAATCCCCATCTATTTACGTGGAGTTCACATTGTTTGACATCAATGCTTTTTTTATACTGATCACCGTTTATGTACATATGGCCTAACATATATACAAGCCGTAGCCATATAGGGCCAGACTTAAGATGAACAGAAGTCTAAAAACATGTAGTATTCTGTGTTTCTGTGTCGTATGTGCGACATTTATTGTCGCACATGATGGGATCTTTGCGGCCATCTTTATGGTCCTGAACGCAGCTAATTAGTCGTGGTGTGGTATTTATATGGATTAAGTGAAGACTATAAGTATGCAGCTCTCCTTGATAAAGTCACTTTTGACAAAACCAGTCGAGCTGGGTCTGCAAGATCATTTCCATTAACAGTCACCGAACATCAATCTAGTGCAGGGGTTCCCAACCCAGTCCCTCAAGTACCCCCTACCAGTCCCGGATTTAGGGATTACCCTGTTGTGTCTGAAGTGTTTTTATGTTTTTTCCCCAAAAACACCTTTGACACAATTGAGTAATCCTTAAACCCTGGACTGTTAGGGGGTACTTGAGGACTGGGTTGGGAACCACTGCTCTAGTGAATCTTTTATTACCTTCATTTGGGACTGCTGGCTGAGGCGAGCCCAAGGTTTATTGTGTTATGATCCTGACCTGTACACTTCACAATGGAACACTGCGTGTCTGCCAGGTGGAGGGAGTCTATCCATCCACATGCTTAGTCGGTGCTGTCTTGACTATCAGCACTTTTTATTTTGTAAGTGTGTTACAATTGTGACTTTATGTGGTTTTACACAATGTTACATTTTTTTTGTTTTCAAGCCAATTAAAATATGTAAGATTGTTAATTTATCCTATATTGGATGATCATCTTACCCACCATCTGAAGGGTAGGCTTCTCACATATTACACTGTCCCTTTAACTAGAAGTAGATTAATGAACAGGTAAACTTGGAGGACTACATCCTACCAACTTGGGTAAATGATAAACAGCTCTTATCATACAAAACATAGGTATTACCCAATAGCTATTCATTAAAGGACCACTCTAGGCACCCAGACCACTTCAGCTTAATGAAGTGGTCTGGGTGCCAGGTCCAGCTAGGGTTAACCCATTTTTTTTATAAACATAGCAGTTTCAGAGAAACTGCTATGTTTATAAATTGGTTAAGCCTTCCCCCTAATCCTCTAGTGGCTGTCTCATTGACAGCCGCTAGAGGCGCTTGCGTGATTCTCACTGTGAAAATCACAGTGAGAGCACGCAAGCATCCATAGGAAAGCATTGATCATGCTTTCCTATGAGACCGGCTGAATGCGCGCAGCTCTTGCCGCGCGTGCGCATTCAGCCGAATGGGAGGAGAGGAGGAGGAGAGGAGGAGAAGAGCTCCCCGCCCGGCGCTGCAATAAAGGTAAGTTTTAACCCTTTCCTCTCCCTAGAGCCTGGCAGGTGGGGGCACCCTCAGGGCACTATAGTGGTCCTTTAACTATGTAGAGGAAGATATTTTATATATAGTTACTAATGCCGTATTGTAGTAAGTAAAGTTTTGGAGAACTTAGCCCATATCTATATTTGTGTTTATCCACAGTCGAAAGAAAGTGCGCTCAAATAACAACCAAATGTTTATAAAAGGTTAATCCAGTTAAATATATTTCGATCCGTGCTTGGAACCGTTATCATAAAACAAAAACAAAACAAAACAACAACCAAAAACAACTCATTGCCCTTGAAATCATGAGCACTGAAAATGCTGAAAGAATTTTGCATAGGCAGAAGTACTTCAATGACACACTCACCCTACGCTTTTTGGGAATGTTAAGAAAAAGACAGCACATGTTACAAATAAAGGCGGTCCCGTCCAGATCTGGAAAACTAGAAATGTCCGAGGGAACCCTTAAAATTCCATGTTGATGAACATCGGCACCCAGACAAGGTTAGACTTATGTTTCGGTCATGCAAAAGAGGTTGAATAAAAATACAGCATCAATGTTCTTAACATCAGAAGAAGAGTACTGATCACAAATGGAACAGTGGGCATATTTGGCCATCAAGACTATTCAAGAAGGATGGAGAAAGGGAGACAGAGGCGAGCATAAAATGCCCCGTAGCCTGCTTCAGCAAGAGGAGTGCCTTAAAACAAGCTAGTCTATTGACATTACGACAAAGGGGCCTGTTTTCAGGACTAACAACGCCATAAATGGTATAAGAGAGTGTTTTATTGGACTTTGTTGCTTACCCCCTTCAATAGTCATGTCTCACCACTCTGTATCCTTCGGCCGGGGCAAATAGTGGCATGCCCATGTGGGTGTGCTATTAACATCATTCACACCCACCCTTGTCCTTACTTCATACTTGTTACAGATAGGAAATAGGTGTGAGAACCAAATCATTTTCTTACAGTAATGTTGGCTCAGAACCAAAAGAATTACGTTATGATGAATGACATTAAATAAAAAAAAGTTCTAGGTTTTTCGTTTTATTGGAATTAAGGACATTCTACTAAATACCATACATGAAGCAATGCGGTGAAGATTGGTTTGCCATTTCCGTATTGTGTACAAAATCAAGACTCCAATTTTACAGGAGAATTTGGTAAGAAAACATCAGTATGTACCGCAGTGCTTCACATAAAATTAATGATTAAAGTATTAACCGTCTTAACTGAAAATTACAGCTGAAAATCTAATTACAGATGTAAAGTCTAGTTGTAATTAGGAATTAAATTTGGGGTTTTTAAAGCATCCTTATTGGGATGTTAATTATCGTTAATTGTAAAACAACGTGCTATCTAATCAAAATGATCACATAAATAAGTACTTCTTCCGAAGAACGTCTAACATACTTGAAAATGGGTATTAATACCGAAAAGATGGGTGTCAACTAGTGTGCTAAAACTGTTCATTAAACACGTAGGGGGAAGACCTAGGATATAATGGCTGCAGATCTTATAGATAAAATGCATAGAATCTATAGAAAACCTGCACAGTCTACCTGGAACAGCTGTGCATTACAAGGACATTGCTTTTTTTTTTGCTTTTTGAAGGGGGTTTTGTGCAAGGTGTCTTTTGGGTTCAGGGTCTCTGGTGTAGCCTCCATAAAAGCATTTTTTTTTTTTTTTAAATCAGATCTTACAGCACTATTCAACTGTTATTGCCAATTTTTATTTAACTTTCTTTCCTTCAGAGTTAGGGAAGAACCTGAATTGCTGGGGAATCTAATGACTGACTAATAATTTCCAATAACACAAAGCATAATATTTATAAATAATAACTAACTCAACGTTACCAGTAAGCACGGCACAGAGTCACTCTTTGTGTTATGAAACCATTGAGGTGCCACACAGAGGACATTATTAATGGTGCCTAAACTACAATTACAGAAGAAGAGTTCAGAGGTTGTTTTTTTTTTTTTTTTTTTTTTTTTTTTTTTTTTTAAGAGAGAAGTAAAAAGTAATTCCAAGAAAATCTTCAATTCTGTTTTCAGTAAATTCCAAAAATTAACTATTTATAACCTAAAAAAGGAAGTTGGACACAGATGTCAAACTCATTCTATATTTACTGTAACAACATTCAATTAATAGTAACAGAAATAGCTTGAGACAACATAAAACAATTCCACACCATTGTCTCAATGTCCCAAAAAAGTTACTGTACTGACAATGAATTTTGTTTGCAAACAAAGCTTGCTGAGGATTATGGGAAATGTATTTCACAAACATCTGGGTAGGATCCACACCGTAAGTCAGCCAACTGTTTGGCCTCCTGTAATTCTGCTAAGTGGATAAACAGAATGACCATCTGACAGCAACAAAGGATCATCGAATGCTGTTGTTGAGTGATTATTGCTTGCTTGTTACAATTTTCACTTTCAAAGAAAGCTTTAACACTATATAATCAGCTTTAAACGTGACTTAGCTCAGGCGCACTGCCACCATGTTGAGTAAGTGATAAATTGGAACATATTAACACCCAGATTGCATAATAGCGTGTCTCATCTGTAATAACTCATTGAAATGATATCTTCCTCTGCAGCTGTAAGAATAACAATGTACACAAATCAAGCTTGCAGTAACCAACATGTAGTCTCTACAGAACGTTCATTTTCACGTAGGACTTATGTTCATAGTTTGGTATGTTTTATTGCACCATTGAAAAGGGAACTCAAGTTTAAATCTCACTGTACGAATATTAAGCAGAAAGAAACAAGGAGGATCCCATAGCTACTTAGTGATGCACGTTTGGTATCCAAAACACTGACTGACACACCCCCCCCCCACCCCCGTCCCATGTTGTCCTTGTATAAAAACAGGGTTATGGTTTATTTAAAGGAAACATAATAAAATACACTTTATTTGAACCATGACAAACCACAAAATAAATATGAAGAGCTAAATATTAATATATGTCCTGTAAAGGTCTAGGTGGATATGATTCTAAGATGCCTGTGAGAACTAAACTTCTTCAGAATCCTCTTCACACATTTGTATAGAAGCATGTCTGCAGTGTACATAAACCGGTATTTCTGAAAGAGGTTTCTATAGTAAATATTAAAGGGAAACTCTGGGTATGGAGAGCGTTAAAGGGGGGAATTTAGGATATGGAGACGGTTAAGGGGTAGACCTCTGTGTACCTGTACTGTGTGTAATTAAAGCACAAGTACCCAGTGTTGTAATGCCAGCATTATTATAAGAAGAAGTATAGTGGCATTGCAGACCTTTGTAATGCAGCCACATTATCATTTGTATCTTAATGATGCCAACATTTAAAATGTCAACATTATCAATATAAATCTAGAGTTATGGAATGAAATACACATATCGGAGATAATTGTTTAGTTATATACTTTATAATCATGCTATCGGGATTTATTAAATAGGTAATGGTGCAAGTTTAAACATGAAAGAGTGAGGACCTAAAAACAGAGGATTGCCCTGATCGGCATTCAATCACAAACATGGCAATATCCTGGTGACATAGGACACCAGAATAGCGATCTAGACAAGACTTTTAAGGAGTGAATAACTGTTCCCCTAAGCCATTTCCCAATTGGCTACTCCATTGGTCTGATGACTATCTTATCTATGCTTCAAGTTTACAGGGTGTTTTATTTTTGTTTAAAGATCGCCAATGATCAGCAACTGAATGACAAAGTCTTCATCCCATACTATCTTGTCTGGATCATAAATATCCTATCCAGAGACATGGTCACAGAAGAATCCAATCTTAGCAGCTTATAGACTTCTTAACCTCATTATTGTTATATGCTCATCATTCAACATTGAGATTAATTCTTTATCTTCGCATACAGCTTAGTAAACAGAAGTATCCTGCCTTTATTCAATAAACTAAGACTTGAGATTATTGTACAGTTAGTGACCTTGAAACTTGCTTCCAAATGTAAATTCATACAAGCGTTCGATAAGAACGCACAATACAATAACCTATATAAGTTTCATTATTACCTACCTGGGAAGCCAGCTTTGAGAAGATTCCCAAAGACCAATGAGTAATCGTTCAGTTAAAGTGTCTTATCGACGTATTCTAAAAGCAGATTGATATTCTACGTTGAGAATCATCAGAGAACTGTACTTTGCTGCACAATCCCCAGAATCCTTATTTCTTTTTTAAGTGGCAAAAAACAATCTGTCTACTGAAATATCACTTTAATTCAGATATTTTTTTTTTTAAACAAAATAAAAGTACATGAAAAAGCCACAAAAAAAAATGCATCAATATGTAGCAAAAGATGCAACCTGCTAGAATAAATTGATTAAAAACAAAAAAATTATGTTTAGCCACCTCTAGTATGTGATTAAACTAAAAAAAAAATATAAAGTAAAAATAAGTGATGTTTAAGCGTTATAAACACACAGTGCACCAGTATATTCGCTGTATGAAGCCACAAAGAAAAATATATATTGTTTCATAAAAATATGAGGTAGAGAGCCAAGTGTTGTAGCTGGGCTTCCTTGTTCTGATTCTAGTCACACGTACAAAGTAATATCACCTTCTCTTAATGAGACAAGGACCTGTAATTTAATACCGAATTGGAGAATTCCTAGTGTAAGCTTTATTCTGTTAGTCAGATCAGTAACAAAATAACACGCAGGCCAGCAGAACGCTTCCTGCGACTAAATCTCTCAGAATCCATTCAGGATTCTTCCCCACGTTGTTCCAGCATTGCAGCTTCCCATTAAAATCACAAAACCAAGCGAGTAGAAATAGGCTTCAAGGTCTGGCAAATTCCTACGTCCTTCGCAAAGTGGGGCAGCTATTTTAGATTCTATATGTGCCAGACGCTGAAAGCCTTCGGATTCTGGATTAGCAGACAAGTTCCTGACCCAGACAATTCCTTTCCGCTTGTCTACATCCTGAACAGGGACTTCGATGCATGAGCTCCGGCCCTTAACCTCACACAAAATTTCTCGGGAGGCCCGGCTCTTTACTTACTTGTCTGCTGTTTATATACAGTGTGTGTGTTAAAATGAATTTAGTCAAATACCTTGCTGTCAATTTTAAAAGTGTGACAACTCCATCCCGTTATTAGCAGGAATTGAAAACCATATGTAATAGACACATGCTGGACTTGTATTCCCCAAAAAACTGAAGTAGCTCATTAAGCAGTAAATTACAACACACCAAGAGCTGATAACAGACATAGCTTAAATTAGAACCAGAAGCACTCTGAACATTATTCCATCGAATACGGCTCTGAAAATCACCGAAACCCTTTTTTTTTTCACTTGAGGCTCCATTTTATTTTAACATGTATAGGGTAAGTTCAGGTTAGTTACTCAAGTGAGAATTCAAAGTGAATTTCAAACATAAAGGAACACTATACATAAACGTATATATCCTGTCCCTGTAGTGTTAAAAACACAATTTAGGTAGATGGCTCCCCTTGCTCCACTTAAATAGGATAAAAACCACACCATTATTCCAGTGCCGTGAAGGGTTTGCCAGCGTTTGGCCGAACCTCCGATCCGCCTCCTTTGCTGACATCAACTGAACTGAAGATCTCATCCAATTACACTGAAAAGGCAGGGTTTACATGAAAAAGCCTGCACGGGCAGACTATACTCACCAGAGCCACTACATTAAGCTGTAGTTGTTCAGGTGACTAGTGTCCCTTTAACGCCACAGCAGCATTACTGAAAGCAGGTAAATTCAATGCTACACATGGTGGGTTATGCACAGATAGTATTTTGGGGGGGAAAAGACCTAAAAGTGGATGAATCACCATGGTTACCAATAGAATATATTTTTTTTTGCAATTGTTCATTTGTAGCAAGCAGTTACAGAAATTAAGTCCAACCCTCAAAGAGAGGTTTCCTAGTGTTTAGATCTTGAAAGGGACGGTCAATCCATAGATAAAATAAGAAGCTGGAGATTAAAATCCAGCCAGTTCCTGGCCTACTATTCCCTTTCTTAAAAATATAACTAGTATCGTGGATGTAGGCCATCACACACATTCAGTAGTAATGTCGAAAGCTAGGCTATTGAGTAATTAACTTCCATTTCACTAACACAAACATTTGTTCATTCAATAAATGGGGACACTGTTCTGGGGCCAGGATTTTTAGGTCAGTTATTTCTAAGTAGCTTATCATTAGTATCTATAGGTTTCCTAGTGTGTTGTCATGGAGCAAGAGTTTTCACACCTCAGGTACCTAGAGTGTTCCTTTAAGGCCCTAATAACCATCACTGTACAAAACTTGATAGTGATGTTACCATGACAACACGGAGCAGGGTCTAGGGATCCATGTAGTTATTGGCTGAGCAAGCAATAACTCCACGTCGCAAAAAACGCTTTATGTAACTGCGCAGGACAGACGTCACAATGAAATTAAGTAAGCAAACGTGAAGTTTGAGATGTATTTAAAAATTAGACAAAATAAAACATAGCTTTCACGAAGATTAAAAATAATCACCGTCTGTGTGTGCTTTGCTGTACTGTCAATGTTAAAATTCATTGCCTGCGGCTTTGATATTGGTGTGATTGCACGCTGGTAACGAAGTCAGGCAGATTGTAGGACACCACGGCTACGTTCATACAAACAAACTCAGTTTCAGTCACAGCATTTCTCAACAGTGACACAAGTTCTTTCATAATCTTGTCTCTGTTAGTATTTCGGATGTCAACTACTTGTTGTCAATTATCCCCATTTTATGATTGCATAAAGCCGCAGAATTTTGTTGGGGCTATTAATAACAAGCTTGACATGGAAAAATAATGATTTACTAAAGTGACAATTCAGAGGGAATTCTTGGGTAAAACATAAATAAAATTAAAAAAAAAAAAGTTTAGTTTTTGTTTTGTTTTTAATTGGAAACGATTTAATGTGTAGTAATCTATTAACAGAGTACAAACAACAGAACATGAATCAGTTCGATAGATGTATTGCACAAATTAAGGACAAGGAAGAGGTAATTACAAAACAGCAATTATAAAAAGGGAGTGTGGTAAATTAGCAGTTTTGCGTAAAAAAAAATAAAAATAAAGAAAATGTAATCGAAACATTAGCAATATGACGAACACAAAATGCAATAAATGTAATTATTATGTAGACGCACACACCCATACACAAACACATTGTATCAAAGATAAGAGTCTTTCAAAAGGTTTACCTTTAAAAAGGGGAAGGTATAAACCCGTCTCCTGTTTCATTGACATGATAATTGAGTCAAAAAATGTTGACGTCAATGAGAATATTTCACGGCATTTTACATCACTTGACAGTCAAGGATTATTTTGTGCCACTACTTCCCGCCCGCATTTTTTTCCAGATACTTGGCTTGTTTATACAAGGTTTGTTTTCAGACTGAAAATGCTTAATGAATTTGTTATGACACGGATCTGGAAGTTCACATGAGGTAAGGGTTCATAATAGCAGATAGCTACCCAGTGAAGTCACGGGCCTTTATAAAAGGGAGCCTCGTCAACCTATCCTTGAATCCCACACAGCTCGACAATTTAATTTATATATATATTATTTTATATAAACATTATAAGGAGATTTACAAAAAAAAATAAAAAAATATATAAACATTATTTCACAAAAAAATTAAAAGAAATAAAAAACACCTTTGTATACACCATTTCAGTGTTACACGTTGAAGCTACCTTCTGACACAATGAAGCAACTTTTATCTAAAATACCAGTTTAAATGTTACAGTGCTGAAACACTGCTGAGGTGGCAGCTCGATATATGGTAATCGTCTGCCTGTTTAAGTAGCTTACCGCTTCCCAGCTGTGAAACTACAGCTCCCGTGAGGTTTAGGGAGTCAAATGCCAGCTGAGACTCCTAGAAAATGCCACTCCGCGATAATGGGAGAAATATAATTTTACTAGAGTCAGTCTGGATAAACCTTAAAGTGTCTGTCAAGAGCAAATTATCTTGCCTTATCATATAGAAAAGTTAAAACCGGTGTGTGAAGGTTTAACATGTGAACTGTGAGAAATTGAATAATTTCAAAGAGAATCGGAAATTCTCGGTCAAAATAGGCAAATTAGACAACTGTGGCTTCTGGGAAATCACAGACTGATTGGCTGCTGACATCACATGGTCTCTACAGACTTGTTTATTTATTGCAATTTCAAGATGGCAGCCTCCATACCTAAACAATGGCAATTGGAAATTCCTGGTGGATTTACTACAGCTTGCTTAGATGAAACCGATATTAATCTATTTGCATTATTATTTGTACGGATTTGTGTAATTAATTTTTTTTGTGTGTGACAGTTTTTAATTGTGAATGTGCAATGCAAATCATGAAAAATATGTAATTGCATCATAAAAAGGCTTCATACAAGTACACGGGACAAAATATGTTTGAGCAGAGCCCTAAACACCCTCTGCTCCTGTGCATCAAACTCGTCTTGTTGCAAATACTGGTCTTTCAGCCTATTGTACAGCACGGTGGAATTTGTTGGCGCTTTATAAATAATAATAAAATGGTATACATACATGCAAGAAATCAAAAATTATAAGAAAAAACTAATGTAGGAGGAAAGTGTAAAGTTTCCTAGTGGTTCAAAAAAAAAAAAAAAAAAAATCTTGACTCAAGGTATAGGGTCTATTTTCTCCACGTGTAATCTACCGAACAGGTACGTCCAATCAGGATCATACAATCAGGAATCTAAGCTGTCAATTATCCAAAACAAGATATGGAATTACATGTTTTAAAGTGATACCATCACTTTAAGGGTGGCAAACCATTCTTACACGTTTAGTTTGACAGCAACCAGAAGAAAGTACGATTCACCCCTTTCTGGTTTAGACGAACGAAGAATAAATCACCTGATAAAACGTAACACTTATCAATGGACAGGCGACACACTGCGCAAAAATAAATAAATAATCAAAAATCGTCATTAGCATAGGATAGGTCAGGTTAACGTGAAAAAATAAAAAAAAAATTGAATACAAAAGTTTCATCATACGCACTGTAGCTATCTAATAAAAACAACGCTCCCTTTACAAAAAGATTATTGCAAAATAACTGGAGTTCTGAACGCTTTACAAAAATAATAAGAGAGAGAGAAGCTAAATAATACCCGGCACTGTGAGAATCCTCTCTGGGAATTGTCAAACGCTCTCTTGTTATCTTTGGTCTCATTTCAACACGCATACAGCAAATTACTAGGGACAGATTCCACTGCTGAGATCACTCTTCCCCAGGGGGTGGAATTCAGCATATTGTGCATTGTGCTTTTAACTGTAACTCCTCTGACACCTGGTTTCAATACATACTGCTTGACATCAGGGAGTACAGGGTAGTACCGTTAATTCTTTAACTCTTAAGCTGGCAACAATTCAGCAAAGCGGCAGATTGTAAACAAAAGGGGTTAATAAAAAAAGTATTCAAACTTTTTTTAAATAAAGTTTATATTTTTAGATTGTAAGCTCATTTGGGCAGGGCCTCTTCCCGTACCGTTTTCCTATGCCAAATAGGTTTTGCTTTATTTTAATTTTTTAAATGTACATTTTCACTTTGCTTTTTTTTTTTTTGGGTCAATCTTTATTTTATTAAGGCATGTAAGCTGGGATACAGAATAAAGAAAGGGAAATGTGCGAGCTGTATACAGTATAAGGTTAATACGGCGCTAACATTGTTGGCTTACATTTCCGGGAAATTGATGCCTTTTTTTTTAAAATGTCGATTAACAGTAGCATTTTATAGACAGGCTTAGATAATATGCAGTGCATCTTATGGAACTTTTGCAGTATGATTAGTAATTCGCTGTCGTGTTAAGTTACATTCAGTTCGATTATGGTACTGCAGAGTGTGCTAGGCCTAAGACTTGTGCTTCCAACAACGAAAAGAAATGGCATGTACTAAACTGGCTGGTCTAACAGCTTATTGTTATCAATCATGTTACGTGTTTACCAGAGTGTCTAGTTCAGCGTTTAAAGTACATTTTAGGCAGATTCTAGGTTTAGCATTTATGCTTAAACGGGTCTGGCTAGTCCTGCGTTGATAGAGCATCTAAGAGGTCGTTGCGTGTCTCTTTTGTCTGGCTGAGGGTTTGCGAGGTCAGTGTGGGAGCCTCCGCCATCTTGTGTGGTCTGGACGCCTCCTCGAGTTTGTGCTCGGAATGCGGTTGCAGTGGGGTGTGAGCAAGGCATCCAGTAGGGGACCGGGATAACCCCAACCAGCATTGTTTGTTTGGTCCGGCGCCGGGTATAGCGGTCACGTACCCCCAGCTCCATCTCCAGTAGGCCGCACATGGCGTCCCGGTTACTCGACTCCGACGGGCGTCTGAGGCATCAGTCGATTCAGCGATGCACTCCCAATGTGGGTAGTGCACCCTGGTAAGGCTGTGGGCTTTAAAGCCGCAGGTTTTTACCCCAAATTATACCCGCTTAGCTGGAGCTCATGGCACCCACGTCCGTGCAGCTCTGAGGTCAGGCTCCGCCCCCCCATTTTCACTTTGCTTTACCTATTGTACAAAACATGCTGGTACTAAAACAATTATTGTATCATATACTATATTAATCAAAGCTCCTGTGGAATGAAGTACAAAGCCTCTTTATGTTGTTGCCTAACATTTTAAACAGTTACAAAACTTTAAAATAAAAAGTGTGTGTGTGTGTGTGTGTGTGTGTGTGTGTGTGTGTGTGTGTGTGTGTGTGTGTGTGTGTGTGTGTGTGTGTGTGTGTGTGATAAGTGAAAGATCTGGTTTAACACATTTAGTGTTAGTTGCTAAAGTGAGTGTGAATTGGCAAATATTAGGTCAAAATTGGGAAGTAAAAAAATATATATAAAAAGTTTACCAGAACAGACATGTTTCCAGCTTGGCTATTTGGATTTAAAATGCGAAATCCACTTTCACGAATAATGCTGTTACACAATATTTGTACCGTACCCTTTTATTTGTGAACACAGCGTATCTATTTTAGAAAAGGCCAAAGGAAGCAACGAATTGTGTAAAAGTGTTAATGTCTCAAATGCATTTATTTTATTGCCACTAAGCCTCCAAAATGCCATAGCTGGTATGCTCTTTGGAATACATTAACCTTGGGCATGGCCAACATTCAAGGATGGGCAAATAAAAATAAATAAAGAAGTATGGTCTTTTCTTGGGGACAGGAGTTCGAAGAGCCTTGTTTCACCCCTAAACTAATTTCCATAACTTTCCATAATGCATTAGGAATGCAAGAAAAAAAAAAATCCCTGCTTGCTTCAGGCCAGACTGGCATTGCTGGGAATGTACTAAGGGAATAGAGACAGGCAGACATGAGCAGGTATGCAATCCAGTTTACAAGTCGGAACAAATAAATAAACTAACGTTTCATCATACCAACCTCTGCTTTCAGTTTCTAATTAGCTACATATTATCTAACACATGGGGATTGACTAATATTGTAACGCGCTATGGAATCTGTTTGCGCTATATAAATGGCAATAATAATAATAATAATAGTTAGGAATTCAAAGTGAATAGCACCTAAAAAGCCAAAACGGACGAATAAAAATGAAAAATAAACTGGCTTTAACAATTTTTTAGTTCAGCTATTGTGGCCTACAATTTGAAAAACCACTCAGAATTCCCCAAAAATTCACAAATTTGATTGCTAATTCTCTCTGACATTCAGTAGAAGGGAGTATACTCAACGCTTACGAATGCCAAGTGGGGTAGTAAACAGCAGTCAGTGCATTGTAGAATTGTAGAGCAGAAAAAAATAAATGACCGAGTTACTGGTATCCGAGTCGGTAAAAATTTACCAAGGCCGACTAGATGTACTGTATATGCCGGCGTATATGAAAACCCACCAAAATTGGAGGTATAATGTAGGTTAAGGCCTATATTCGCCAGATAAGTCGACCCCCAATTTAATGTGCCGACATATTGAAAAATGTGTCCAAAGATATAAAAACGGGACCCAAATGCCATTATATACATACATACATACATACATACATATACACACTACTCAGAGTAATATAGCGGTCTCACTAACACGGAGGCAGTTAGCGGTATCAGGAGATTTTAGACAGACAGTCCACACATGACATTTCTACTGAAAATCAATTTCTAAAGCTTTTAAAAACTGAGCTATCACCATGGAAACAAAAGGAATATTGCTACTAACTACACCCCTTTAAGAACACTGCCCAAAACGGCTTTAACCCCTTAAGGACCAAACTTCTGGAATAAAAGGGAATCATGACGTGTCACACATGTCATGTGTCCTTAAGGGGTTAAAGAAAGAACAAGAAAAAAAAAATGGGGTCCAGTTTGGAATCCCAGGCAAATCAGATCTTCCTTTTTTTAAATCCCTGTCATTAAATATTACACTAACAGGAAATGTAGAGTTATTTCTGTTTCACATCTCCTGACGAGAACAGAAACATTCATATGAAACTGCTTGGAATGAAAACCGAAGCAGATTGCTTTGTATTGCAAAATCATACCCCGAAAATATTATTTGATAGAGCCGTACCATGGAGAACTGGCGACCTCACAAATTCACTAGGAGGATAAGTGAATTTTAAAAAAAGATCTAAAAGCAATAAAGATTAAAGTACAAACAAAAGTAAGAATTCAGAAAAAGGGTTGCTCCAACCACCATGACCACTTCAGAGATTTGGTTGCCATAGGCAACCAATGCGGCAACTGTGGGATGGGATGTCCCTCCCCCTGCAGCAAGGGGAGCCATGTTACTGAAAGCAGATCAGGCTGGAGAGAGTGCATGGCCTTGGCGTGGGACCATTGGTAAGTGGTTTTATTTTAAAGGGCAGGATCGGGTCATGAATGGTCACTAGAACATACAAACTTTTTTTTTATTCACACATTGTTTTTGGCTGGAGTAGTGCTTTAAAAACTATTTAGGGGGATCTATCAAGTCAAAACTAGTAGTATTCTGGATGCAAAGTGCTGAATATTGACACTCATTCTATTGCTTTCCTTGGGCATTGCTAATTTTGCCCCCGGAATAGATTGTTTTGGGTTTTTTTTAAACTTAAATCCCGCCTATTACCTATAGCCTATCTTGCTTGGTACAGCCAAACATACAACAAACTGTGGTTGGTCTTCATTTCCAAAAAAAAACTAAATCCTTCTATATACTCAATATTTGCAACATCTTGGGCTATATTTAGGCCAACATGTACGGAGATGAACAAAACAAGAGACGATGTAAAGATATAAATAAAAATGCTACAGTGTCATTGTTCTAATACATATTGTTTTCTATGTATATTTAGAAATGGGAAGTTTTAAACTAGCTCACCCTCAACTTCCCACTCAAGTACTTGACAGCTGAGGTTGTGACCACTGCTCATGTGATCCAGCTGGAGTGTACGAAGAAGACCAAAGTAGCATTTTAGGCATTTATTCACTAAATTGCAGGTGCTGGTCAGTTGACAGCTCAAACAATAGAGAGCTCAGCGCAGTGCAATGGGGATCGTCCGTATATTTTTTATTTTTAAATATAGTTTTGAATACACTATCTATATAATCCCACTAGAATGTAAGCTCGTTTAAGCAGGGTCATCAACAACCCTCTGTTCCTGTGCGTCCAACTTGTCTTGTTGCAAACACTGGTCCTTTAGTCCACCTATTGTCCAACGCTGCAAAAATTTGTTGGAGCCAATGCCACCATGGTGTGTGCTGGCCTATGTTGTCCAGACTATGATGTCCTTCAAATGCACGGACAACGTAGAAACGTGTGCAAAGAACACAGTGTTCCCCTATCAAAAGATAAAGAGTGGCACAAGACGACTTGATAAGAAGCTTGAGAATAGTGCAGGAACTGCTGGTCATAGGTCCGGAATGGTGCGGTTCCTGTAAACAACCGATCCCCTATCTTTCCAGATAAGGGTAAAAAGATTTACTTTAATCTGGCTTTGCTCATTGTTCTCAGGTAATACATTAAATTTTACAGAGATCACACAGCGGATATAGCTTACTCTCAAAAGGAACGTTTGCGACAATAATTCATTATTGCACCCCCGAGATGCCTGAAACGGATACCGGAATCAAAAAGATAAACATATGATTTCAGTGCACGACTCCTGCCAGTGTGTGCATACAAACGCCCTCTTTGGCCCTTTTATTAGTAATGTGCAGCAATTTATTTTTTTACTTGCACATTGGAGCTATACTCTTAAAGAGACCCTCTAGGCACCCAGACCACTTCAGCTCATTGAAGTGGTCTGGGTGCAGTGTCCCTTTTGCACTGCAATGTAAAACGAGAGGGATTCCAGAATTGAAATGGACGTTTGGTCCGTTATCTGACGCGGGACGTCCTCACGCTCTGCATGAGGGCCTCCAGCGTCAGATTTGTCCCCATATGAAAGCATTGATGAATGCTTTCTTATCATGGCTGGCCTGGGAATGAAAAGAAGCCCTGGAAAAAAAATTCTATACCAGCCCCATAATGCATCGCGCCAGCATAGTGTGCAGATATGAAAACGGGAAACAAAAACTGAAAACTAAGAAAGCACTCATAGGGCTTCAAAGTAAACAAAAGAGTGGATTTATTGTAAGCATGCATTTGCATATAATCATTGTTTCACCTTACCTTGACATATTAAGGAAAGTTTCGTAATTGGACTGAAATGATGAATTATGAATGTTATTGCACAGCAGTAAAAAAAATAAATGATATTCTCTTGCTCATTTTGAAGTAACAAGAGTGTTCTCTTCACTTTGGCTGACAACTGGATGATTTCAGTCAACGCCAATTTAATTCCTATAGGAAAGCATTGGGAGGCTATTGCGCATGTGTGGCAAACCGCTGCACTTCATCGCACCAATCAGCATCTCCTCATAGAGATGCACTGCATCAGTGCATCTCTATGGGGAGCGTTCAGCGCCTCCATGCAGAGAATGAAGATGCTCAACATAGGTGATGCACACTGTGCAGCACTGGACTAGGAAGCAGCTCCAGTGGCTGTCTGAATGACTGTCACTAGAGATGTTCCTGGGCAGCAAAGTAAACACTGCCTTTTCTCTTAAAAGGTAGCATTTTAAATTTCTCAGCATACAGGGACAGGCTATAGACACCAGAACCATTGCATTAAACTGTAGAAGTTCTGGTGACTATAGTGTTCCTTTAATACGAAGTCTCTCTCTCACCGGTCGACTCTAAATTACAGGGAGAGCAGGAGACACAAGTGAAGATGCATTTTGTTTCAGTCTTTCTCCCCAAGCCCCTTTCATATATCTCTTAGCCCCAGCCCTTTGTCTCTTTCTCCCCTTCCCCAGCCCCTGTGAGTCTATTTCCCACGCTGCAGCACTTCTGTGTGTCTCTTTCCCCACAGCTCCTCTGAGTGTCCCATTCTCCCCTTCCCCATTTCCTTTGTGTGTCTCCTGTTCCCCTTTCCCATCGCCTGTGTCATTTTTTCTTCCCAGCCTCTGTGTCTTTTTAAACCACCACCCATCCATGTATCTCATTCCACCCTCTCCAGCCTTACATGTGTATCATTACCCCAGTCACCCCTCCATGCTTCTAAATCCATAACTCCAGACATCCATGTGTCTCAATCCATCCCCCTCATTAGCTCCCTCAGCCCCTCCATGTGTCTTACTAGATCCCCAACCCTCCATGTGTTTCATTAGCCCCCATGTGTCCCTATAGCCCCCCTCCAGGCTTACATGTGTCTCATTAGCCCCCCCATCCCTCCATGTTTTTCAGTCTAGCCCCCCATCCCTCCATATTTCTCAGTCCATTTCCCCTGCCCTCCATGTGTCTCATTACCCCCCCCCCCCCTCAGGTTCTCCATAGGACCATATAGCCCCTCCCAGCCTTCCATGCATTCCTATACCACCCTCCCAGCCCTTCATGTGTCCCTATATCCTCCCCCCCTCCCCCCACCCCCCCAAGTTGTCCCATTATTTTCCCACCCCCTCCCCCCAGGTGTCCCATTAGAGCGTGTCCCCTGCTGCCGGTTACTCTGTAATTGCGCCGTGAAGCCTGTGGGCAGGTGCGACTTTGCCTGATCGTGTGCCGGCCTACCGGGAAATTTCACGGTATCCCGGTGGGCCAGCCCGGCCCCGTTTTCTATGGGGAAACACGCTCACTAGGCCTCCACCTCCGGGAGGAGCGTTGGCTTTGATTCCCTTTAATTCACTAAGATGTCACTCCAGCGAATTACGTACTGAATAAGTACAGAAAATCTATCATTTTACATTGTAGAACACACCACCTTTTTTTCAATCATGTTACACCATTGTCACCAGCTTCAATAGAATTGCTTATGTCACCTTAATTAAAAACAAATAGCTTGCACATGCTGGCAGTTACATCAGTGTAATTGCAGGCAGTTATGCTGGTGTAATGGTATAATGGTACACTCCCACGTCATTTTATTGTTTTATGTTAACGACAGCATAATAAAGAATGCTTATTATGTTAATTATCCCCCTTACCATTCGAAAACTACGGGTGTGAATTCCTTCTTCGACCAATCATCTGGATTCACAGAGTTTTATAAAATAAAAAAATTAAAAAGAAGTGGGTGAAAAAAAAAAATGGATTGCAACAATCAAACAACATGTTCAATATAATAGATAAGCAGGCAAAAGCTATACGTTTCCACGTAATGTTTTCTGTTGGTTCTTGTACCATTGCGCTTCATGCAGCAAGGAGAGGATATTCACAGAAGATGAAGTATTTAAAATAAATCAAATCAAAACAATAACATTATTTAGATGAGGCATGATCTAGCAGGGAATAATAGAATTGTGCCTGACGCAGAGTTCTATCAGAACGTTGTAACCATGCGGCTGATTTCCATAGGTTCCATCTCCTTTTACAGCCATTGTGCGTCACATCACACGAGACGCGTTTTGCAACTAGTGTTTTTTTTTTTTTTTAAATAGGTTTCATTTCCAATACATTGGGTCATTATCTGTGTTCATTTTGTCGACTAACAATTTTAGTCAAAATGTACTCCACTAAACTTTTTTAGATTTAGTCGACTAAAACAAACAATTCAGATGACAAAAATACGACTAAAACTAAAATGGATTTTTAGTCAAAATGAACACTGGTCATTATCGATGTAGCATCCAACAGATCATATTTTAATGTGCACTATTGGGTTTAAGTAAATTGCTTGCATTTAATCATTATTATTGCTAAGCACTAGATAATGTACGATTTTTTTTTTTCATATTGTCCTATACAATACATGTCGCTTTTGTAAACTGATCACCGAAGGCCTTGCAAGGAGTAACAGGTTGAAGGGTCACTTTTCTCAAACAACGGGCTCCTTTATACACCGTTTGTTTCCCCCCAAAGGATTCAGGTACTGCGGATAACAGGCCTCTATCTTTACCAAACTGTAGTAATCAACTACTTCACATCTGTGTGAATCTTTTCTAGAAACTGAATTGGAATGTATTCACGAAGACCATTTGCAAAATTCACACTGAACATTTTATGTTGAATTTAGACCAACATGTATACTATGTGACGCAGCACGAAAGCCGTACAAGTCATTCACCTATGGTAATTTATTTATTAAATGTAGGGAGACAAATGCACAGTTTTTAAAGAACACGGAAAAACTTTTTAGTGAAGAGAAGATCGTCTTGGAATGTATAACACAAGTATTCAATTGCCATTTGTAATTTTGAAGAACAGAAAAACAGGCTGCAAGGTGATGTCAACTTACCAGCCAATCACAGCCTGCGATTTGCACAGTTGAGCCAATTACAACACATCTTTTCACTGTACAGGGAAGATGATATAATTCTGTGAAGTCCCAGATTATATAGAATACTCTGTGTGTCCCCAGGAAGTCCAGGATGGCTATGATCAAAGTCCAGGCTACCAGGCAGACATCTTGCATTGAACACAGGTCTGTACCATTTAATCCTCCCAACTGTCCTGCTTTCAAGGTCTTGTCCCCCTGCACCGCTTTAGTTCCCTGGTGTCTGGAAAATGTGGGATCTATCCTCAGCAGCAAAGCACAAGTTCCTCATTAAATGTGCTTGCACTGTGCAGTAGGACCATGCAGGGAGTGCTTCCGCTGTGCTACCTGCATGTCCTAAAGGCAGGATACACAGCCGGTCAGTAAGCAGCCACCACAGCCCGATTCCATGGCCCAATTGTTGGGAGGTATTGTTGGGCAGTGCTCTCAGATGTCTACAATTAAACAGGCCCTCCAGGATATGCTGCCACAAAACACCACTAGAACAAATGGGTAGATCTTCAGGGCCTGGCGGAGCGTGGGCTAGGGGGCCCAGAGAGCGGCACAGAGGCTGACCCCACGGGAGCGTACTGGGGGGCTATGACACCCGTTAGGGTGCGGCCGTCTGCAATACCCAAAATGGCCTACGGCCTCGTGGGTGCAGGGGGTGGAAGCGCACCAGTTTCGTGAGCTACAAAGTTTATTAGTTTAGACGGAAACGCAGGATGCCCCTTAGCTTATCCCCATCAACACCATATGTAGCGCTGGGCAGAGCCGAATCGTACCAAAGTAGGGGGTCAACACCCCACTATACCGCCATTCAGGATTCTAGACACAAGGTCACAAGGGGTCTGCGTGTCCTGATGGGACCCTACACATTAGGAGGCCCACATGTCTCACTACTGCCTAGTGGCTACAGGGTGGGCATGCGGGAATAGACGAAAACCTGCAGGAAATACAAACCTACCCAACGTAGAAATGGTACACATCAAACATAAGAGTACTATTCATAACTATGTACTACCGGACCTGCGAGTCCACCGTACACACGCCATTTATTCAAGAAAGCGACCTGCGCGTCGCCAATACATGTCTGACAGACCGTACCTTACGATGTATAAGCATGTCCAAATAACCAAAGGGACCTGCAAGTCCACGTTCTTCTTTTCCATGTTGGAAACAAAAAAGAAAAAACAAATGGGTAGATCTGTAGTAAAAGAACTGGCTAAGGTTTGAGAAGGGAATACCGATAGGATTAATTTGTCTGGCGTCAAAACCAACAAGATGAATTGCTGTAATTGCCGTGGAAGGGAATAGGGTTCACGGGTAAAGATAATGTAGGGAATAGGAATGAGATTATAGGCTGGGTAAATTATTGAAGAGGATTACATGTTGTGGTCAGGTACAGAGATGGATTATGGCTCTCAAGGTTTGATTCTGAAAATGCTGGGATGGATTAATACTTTAAGGATTGGATGTATTTCATGGTATGGACTATGCTGATGGAATTACGAAGGCTTGGTTAGGGGGTTAGTCAAGGAATCACAAGCATTCCCTCTTTCAACCTGTTATGATAATTTAATGTATCGAGAAATTATGCAACATTTCAGCAACATATCTGGCCATTCCCAGAACGGCCAGTTGTATTTATCCTAATTTCTTTCATAATTTCAATAAGAAAAGCAACGATCACCACGAACATCCTCCAACAATAAAATTATTAGCAAGTATTCCAATTCCCCCCCCCCCCCCCCCCGTCCGGATCTCAAATAATACTGGCTATCAGGGTGCAATGCCAACTATAAATCGTGACTTGTCACCTGATACTTTACTGCTTAGTTATGCTACATTTTATTATTGCTATTCTATATGTAACATATGGCAGGGACTGCTGCAGGATGTGGGCACAACGAGAAGCTGAAAGTGAAAATACTGCATGTAACTTACTAATCCCTGCTCACTGCTGTGCACTGCAGCAGCAAAATTGTATTTATGGTTGCTCAATGACATCAGCACGAGGGCCGCACATTGATTTCCCAGTTTCACGCTGTGCGTTCTTCCATCCAGCCGCGGGTTAGCATGCCGACTATACAGAAATCCTAGTAGGCAATTTTTGCTCTTTTGTTAAAATAAAGGAGTTGAATATTTACTAATTATTCATATGAACATAAAGGTGGTGAGAAGAAATGTTCTGAACATGCTTTATATTAGATCGATCAATATTTCGATTACTTTATTTATTTAAGGCGGTTTTTAACCTGGAACCTCAAGGCACACCAAGTGTCCAGAATTTTAGGATTTCCAAGTCATGTTTCAATGGAGTTACAAAAAAATATCTAGACCATTGGTGTCCTCTGTGGTCTCAACCTGAGACCATTGCTCAACACGACACGATGCTGGTTTGAGAATAAATGTTTGAGTAATTTTGTGAGGTAATTCGAGGGTTATATGAGTGAGAGGCGGGTGCAATAAGTAACGCTGGTGAGGGGGATTGGGTTTATAAGTGGTATGGGTGTTCTATAAATATCATGTGCTACATGTTAACCAGTGACTTGGATCCACACATGTATATTGCTCATTGAATGAGGAACGCATTCCGTAAGAGGGACAGATATTACAGATGATGTGTTTCCAAGACTGACTGTGAAAACGCGAATCGGATAAAAAGGAGAGAAATATCAACACAGGACATACTTGCCATTTTCTTCCTGTGCCAGCTATCGGCCTTGACAAAACAAAACTTTCTAGGTCACTGGCACCAGCAATACCCAAACACATAGAGCCTCCAGACACGGGTTCATTAATATAAGTAGAGCTCCAGACCTTATCCTCACTGAGAGAATATCTATTCTTTCATAAACAAAATTCCACAATGTTTAACTTTTGAGCAGCAAAGAAAACAAGATGGAGGGAACTACATATAACAATATGACTTCAAGAAAAACTGAAAGTCAGTCAGCAAAGCCCTCTTGTACTTTATTTTTAAGGTTTCTTAAAGATTAACTTAAAATCATGCTCAGTATTCTGAAAAAAAAACAAAACACGACATTTTAGGCCAAACTGGGAAAAAAAATCCCCAGATCAAGTATGGTTTCAGATAGTTTTTTTTTTTTTTGCCCCAAGTTTAATACTCAAATTTGAATCTACAATAATTCATAATTCAGTGAGTAACCTTGTCATTTGAGTGTAAAAACCACCACTTTCACATTCTGTGAGATACATTGTAAAGAACTTAAAAAGGTGACTAAAGTCAAAGTAAAACACAGAAAGTGAAGAGAAATGATGAGGGAAAAACACAATGGCTGCAGACAAATATAGGCAATGCACAGTAGGGAATATGCATGAAAGCCTATTTCGATGTATATTTTAGGGTCGATTCACTAAAGATTGAATTGTAGTAAAGATTAAAAGCGGAATAGCAAACTTTACACAAAAATGATTTATTTATCTGCAAACACTATGGCTTTCTGAATAATGCCATTAACGAGAAATGTAGTCTGTGCATGTAGCTGTCATGGGGCCACCTCGTGTATAACTGACTGGTAAACAGTTGTGGATACAAGGACTGTAGGGGAGCACTGGTTACATTTACAGGATTACAAATCCATCAAGATAACTGCATTCCAGGGATTGTGTTTAACCCTTTACAGCACTGGTGAGATGACAAACATTAAAGAAAAACAAAACAATAAGACTAATAAGACTTGACAACCCCTGGACGTTGAACAATTACGACAAAATGTATCGTTTTAACACGGCCTTGTGTCATGTGCCTGTTCAAATCGCACATATTTATTTATACACACACACACACACACCACTGTCATAAACATTGTTTGCTTCCTTTAACAACTACAAAGTTACATTTTTACTTCTGGTTTCCTGGGTAACCAGTTTTATTTTTCTTGTACTCAATGCAAGTTATCCTGAGTTGCTTACTTCTCTCCTCATCAGTTTAAGCAAGGATGGCATTCTAATTAGACCACAAACACTGGGGCGGACAATAAACCAGCAAACAGCAGCGCAGGTTAATAATCTGTGGATACTCCCCATAAAGTATGGTATTTACTGTATGTATGTGCTGCATGGATTGGCAATTATCACATGAACACATGTTTATTTAGATGGGGGAATCAAACAAAGGCGAATCGGAACAAGAGGCCTATATTATATAATATTAATGAAATGATTTGAACACATGACCACCACATGATGGTCCTACTGAGGTGAAAAATACCAAAAACATTGAAAATAAAATGTGTATAAGAGACTAAATGTATCTTTATAAGCCATTAATATTTTTCTTAGTAGGTACAAAACGCAGGTACCAATAGGCACTATACGATAGGAAATAACATATTTATCAGGGAAATCCAGATGTTATTCTGGGTGCAAAGTGTTGGGATATTTTTTGTTGGTTCCCATAACAATTACTTCTTATTCAGCATGTTGCCCCATACCACCTGATTTTTCCTTGAACAAATTTCCACAAATTCTATCTTGTCATAAGCAGGAAATGACACACACACTAAAATCTGGATGGTTTGATGCAAAGTTAAACAAAACCATCATAAAGTATTATCAAAGGGGGTGGGGGTGGGGCCATGGCTACATGGTGGCAGCACGCATCTCGAGAGTGCCCCTCAGCTAGTAACTGAATCTTGACAGATTACCTCTCTGGTGTGATCACTCACAGCATCCTTTGGAACTTACCTGAAGCCTGAAACCAGCAAGGTGTCTTGGATGACCCCACAAATCACTACGTGCTTGAGCTACCTCAAAATCCAGACGAGGCCTAGTGCATGCTGCCGGTGGGAGAGGCGGACGCTTTCCTGCTCCGTGTGACACACAGCTTACCCAGATATCAGCCTGGAACCGTCCAAAGTAACCTGAAGAAGCTAAACCAGATATTTGTGAATGCTTCTGGGCAGCCCTGGAAGAACGGGCTTGAATATCACCTCACACCAGGGGACTTACCTCTACTCCATCGGGCCGAGTCACATTCTCCACGGCCCAACCAGCTGCCCGGTGCGGGTTCCCAGATAGGTGCTGCAGAGGGAAAAAGATGCAGGAGGCTGCAGGGTCGGCGGGCAATGCCCCAGCGCCATGGTACCTCGCCCCAAAACCAGGCAGGCAAATTCACTAACTCCCGAAGCATCCCACAAAGCTCAGTGGCCTGTCACTCACGTACCCAGCTACACTGGCCTTGCGACCGGCAATCACAAGCTCCTACTGGAGGAAAGGATGCCTGCAGGTGGGCGGGGGTGGGAGCACCACCGCTTGGGCACAGCGGTAGGACTCCATCATTGCGGCTGACAATGGTCAAGGTAGGGACTTGCCACCATTAGATTGACTGATCCTCACACCATGCCGCCAACTTGGCTGTCTCGTCCCAAATCATGCTAAGCAATCCCCATGCAATGTTTTGCGGTTTGTTTTTTTATGGTAGCCTTTTCATATGAGCATCGGCTATCGTTGTGTCCTTGGGCCCAGTGGTCTTTACATATTCTGAAATTTAACTATAGTTCTAAACCTAAAACATGTCTCTTTCTGTCACTCTGCTTTACCTACATAGAACTATGACCCTGACCTATTTCTACTCAATTACAAAAAAAAAGTGCAGCAACCCTGACATTTTATGATATTCCTTACTGTTGTTTCTGTCATTTGAAAAATGTCTATGTAGCCATGCTTTATCATTCGATGCACTACAAAAATAAAGAATGACAATTAAAAAAAAAAAAATTAAGTATTATCAAGAAATTGTGAAAGCAGTAACATTCATATGAGATATATTTTTATTTATAAACTTAAAATACACAAAACCTACTATTGCAGTCACACGTATGGTTTATTAACTTGTATGAGAACATAGAAATAATCTGTAGCAATATATCTTGTATTATAGTCAGTTACTGTTTTTTTTTTTTCCCCCAAAAAAACTTATGTATTGTTCGTTTCTCTTTCAGTTTAACTCATGACTTATTCATTGACAACTGGCAAAAAAATAAATAAAAATAAATATATATAATAATAATAAAATGTGTGTATACACACACACACACACACACACACAACTCATGGTCACAAAAAGGGCCTATAAATTCTGAATATATGTGTATATATCTCCTTAGAAAACATAACTACAATTATTTATATGTACACTGTATGGCAATATATTTGAAAGATCAGTAATACATTTTCAGGATGACCACAGAGCAAGCCTTGAAGAAAAATTTAATTTTAGAACATGCTGGCATTTGTAAATAATCTTTGTGTGATTGGATGCAGATAAACTAAAGATTATATTTATTTAAAATATAGATATAGCAAACAATTTTTGTATATGAATTTAAAAATAAATGTAAAACGATTGAGGACAAAAATCACATGCCAGGTCTCATAAAAGTACAAGGAACCAACTTAATTTTGTGCCTGAAAAAGGTTTAAAAAGGAACAAAGCCCATTTTGCAATGTCTGTGGAACATTACTAAATATGTGATAGCAATATGCTTGCTGTGACCTGAATTAAGGGTCACGGAGTGTCCAGACTCTTAACTTGCAACAGAAAGCCAAAAAGTTAGACAGACAATCTGAATGTGAGTTATGCATAAAACTATACATTAACTTTTAGAAAATATTAGGTTCTGTAGAAACACTACATAAGAATTGTCAGAATGTTGTACAAATGTCATGGGTAGAATAGATTTGAGGAGAACTAAAATTTGCAATTTTAGCCCAACATATGTGAAGAGGAAAAATTCTCCCAGAACTTTAGCCTAAAAAAGGTGACACTCCCTTGTTAATTCTTCATAATACCCAGATTAGTGAAGAGCCCCAAGAAATTAAACTTTAACAGCTATTAAATCTCAGTAAGGAGGGGTGTAAAAAAAAACCCCACAAACCAAAAATAAAATTTTAGATAATTTTTTTTTCCCAGAAATTGTTCTGCATTCAGCTATCGTCTTTATATGTATATGTATATGTATATATTATATATATATATATATATATATATATATATATATATATATATATATATATATATAATTAAGCACAGTATATGAAGGGGACAAACTTAAATCAATGAAAGCTTTGTGTCACACGAATAATTTGATCTGTTACATAGCCCTTTTTCCTCATTATGCAGTTATGCTCTATAATTAGTATTATTAATAAATGATAATTTTATGTTCTTTAAATAAAAAATGTATTAGGTAAACTCCGGGACTTTCTGAATATATTTTTGATACACCTTGATAAAACGCCCATCATTTTGTCTTGGAACGTTGTTTATCTCCTGGACTTGACAGATGACAAGGACCTTTGAGAGGCCTGCAAGAAGATCTGCTTTATTTAATTTAAATTATTACTTCCTGGAGTGAAGGCTTTTGATGAACAGTGGAGACACACAAACTATCGCACGTATAATATGCAGGCTCATATCGGTTTGTGGGATCTCTCTGAAACCAAACAAAAAGCATTCTACTGATGTATCTCGGAGAAAACAAGGATGTGTTCCAAATAGGTCTGTCATGCCTAAATTGAAGCATTTGTCAAGCCCTGATGTATATAGCACAAAGGCCCTTAAATTTTTTTTAAATTGTCAATAAGGTCACTTCATTTTTATTTATTTATCTTTATCTTCCTGCTCTAAATGCAGGAATGCTAACGTTTTGACCTTTTGCTGCCCTATAGTTACAAAATTGCCTAGAGGCTACCAAGGAAGTCTATTCACCCAATCAATTCTCCACCAGCAAGTAAAGTATGTGTGTGCACGCATGTGAGATATATATATAGATAGATAGATAGATAGATATACATATACACACACACACACACACACAGGATTACTAACGTATGTATGTTAATTTTGCAGGATTTTTTTTCCCATCCATTTATTAAAAAAAAAGTAATTCATAAAATTATAGATCACGTTGCTGGTCCATCAATTTATGCCAGATATCATTAATGAGCAACAATACTGGATCTGAATGGTATCAAAGGTCATGCATAAAATGAAAGGGAATAATAATTGGACACTCGATTTTAGGATAAATCTATGTAGAGAACATAATACGAGATGCTTTCAATTTTTTTTGCAGGACACCTTTCGAACTTTTGAAATTCACAGAGGAGTACGCAAAAAACCTAAAACCATAATATATAAATAATAAAATCTCTAACTTTATGTGGATCCCAATAACAAAGATAACTAGCAAAACTTAATGTGTTATTGTATTGGTGGCTCTTCGCTATGCCAAACATACCCAAGTGTAATATTACCCGGTCGTGGATTTTTTGCCTACTTCACGTGTTGGGGATCATCCTGTAATTACCACTAGGCAGGCTGTGGACAACTGTGGGTTTAATGGCCATATAGCATGGCTCGTGTAAAGCAGAGACCAATTTATATCCCAGAAAGACCAGTGTAATCAGCAGTGAAAAGGACACAGAGGTGATAAATGTAATACAGAAGCATGACACCACGTTGAATCTAAATTAGGTGGATAACATTAGTCAGTTCGAAATGGACTACGATGTCAGGTGTAATTGGTTCATCACCACTTTTTCCTAGTTAATAAATATTTATAATGACATCACTCACAAGCCGTTGTCTCTGATCGTGTCAACGACAAACATCATTTATCTATCATCAGTAGGTTACCTACACAACTGCAGCACAATATCCTACAGGTAGCCACTGGTACATCATATAAACGCAACAGAACAACTACAAGACACAATATGGCCAACAAGATGTACCAGGTAATCAAATGAGAAAATGGTTTTTAACATATAAAAATATTATATTTTGGCATGGTAGAAACCAGGAAATAAGCATTTTAAAGGTATAGGTATGGCAGATTAGGATACTATTAAACAGGGATACTTTTGCCAGGTCTGATACTATTAGGGCAACCAACTATTTGTAGATTGCATGGCCTATAGGACATTAAAGGTACGGAATTCAATATGCTCATAAATCACAGGGGACATGCAATTTGGAGGCTCTAAATGTAGGCGAACAATAATGAACTGGAACATGGAATAACAAACTGCATGCAGGTATTAAGGTACCAAAGTATGGAAGTGAGGGGGGCCCTTATTGTGCTGGAGGTAATAAGCTGATGTTGTATGGAATTTAATGTATCTTAATGCACAGGGTAAAAGTTAAGTGTGTTATAATGCACATGGGGCAATATGATACTGGAGTAAAGAATTCAGTTGCTCCTAATGCACAGGGGGCAATAGAGCTCTTGGGTAAATACAGCTCTGTGAATATTAATGTACATGGTCGCTAAGGTACTGGTGGTAAATAATTCAGTAGATTGTAATGGATGGGGGCATTGGGGTAGGGAATTCAGTAGCTCATGATGCACAGAGGATAATACAGCTCTTAATGCACATAGGGCAATATAAGGCACTTGGCTATACCATTCAGGAGCTTGTGATGGGGCAACTAGGTATTGGGGTACGATTTGTGAGCATTTGATGCGTGAGGGCACTGGGAGGTGGGCTATAAAGACTGAATATCTTAATACACTGAATGGCAGTAATGGGGTCTAGACTACACTAGCTGTCAACACAATGGGGGGTAATAATGCTGGGGTATATCCCTCACTAGCTGTTAATACTCAGGGGGTAATAATGCTGAGGTATAGCCCTCACTAGCTGTTAATACACAGGGGGTAATAATGCTGGGGTATAGCCCTCACTAGCTGTTAATACTCAGGGGGAAATAATGATGGGTTATAGCCCTCACGAGCTGTTAATACACAGAGGGAAATAATGATGGGTTATAGCCCTCACTAGCTGTTAATACACAGAGGGAAATAATGATGGGTTATAGTCCTCACTAGCGGTTAATACACAGGGGGTAATAATGCTGGGTATAGCCCTCACTAGCTGTTAATACACAGGGGGTAATAATGCTGGGTATAGCCCTCACTAGCTGTTAATAAACAGGGGGGTAATAATGCTGGGGTATAGCCCTCACTGGCTGTTAATACACAGGGGGTAATAATGCTGGGGTATAGCCCTCACTGGCTGTTAATACACAGGGGGTAATAATGCTGGGTATAGCCCTCACTAGCTGTTAATACACAGGGGGTAATAATGCTGGGGTATAGCCCTCACTAGCTGTTAATACACAGGGGGTAATAATGCTGAGGTATAGCCCTCACTAGCTATTAATACACAGGGGGTAATAATGCTGGGGTATAGCCCTCACTAGCTGTTAATACACAGGGGGTAATAATGCTGAGGTATAGCCCTCACTAGCTGTTAATACACAGGGGGTAATAATGCTGAGGTATAGCCCTCACTAGCTGTTAATACACAGGGGGTAATAATGCTGGGTATAGCCCTCACTAGCTGTTAATACACAGGGGGTAATAATACTGGGGTATAGCCCTCACTAGCTGTTAATACACAGGGGGTAATAATACTGGGGTATAGCCCTCACTAGCTGTTATTACGCAGGGGGTAATAATACTGGGGTATAGCCCTCACTAGCTGTTAATACACAGGGGGTAATAATGCTGGGGTATAGCGCTCACTAGCTGATAATCCATAGGGGGTAACAATGCTGGGGTATAGCCCTCACTAGCTGTTAATAAACAGGGGGTAATAATGCTGGGGTATAGCCCTCACTAGCTGTTAATACACAGGGGGTAATAATGCTGGGTATAGACCTCACTAGCTGTTAATACACAGGGGGTAATAATACTGGGGTATAGCCCTCACTAGCTGTTATTACGCAGGGGGTAATACTGGGGTATAGCCCTCACTAGCTGTTAATACACAGGGGGTAATAATACTGGGGTATAGCCCTCACTGGCTGTTAATACATAGGGGGTAATAATGCTGGGTATAGCCCTCACTGGCTGTTAATACACAGGGGATAGTAATGCTGGGGTATAGCCCTCACTAGCTGTTAATACACAGGGGGTAATAATGCTGAGGTATAGCCCTCACTAGCTGTTAATACACAGGGGGTAATAATGCTGAGGTATAGCCCTCACTAGCTGTTAATACACAGGGGGTAATAATGCTGGGTATAGCCCTCACTGGCTGTTAATACACAGGGGGTAATAATGCTGGGTATAGCCCTCACTAGCTGATAATCCATAGGGGGTAATAATGCTGGGGTATAGCCCTCACTAGCTGTTAATAAACAGGGGGTAATAATGCTGGGGTATAGCCCTCACTAGCTGTTAATACACAGGGGGTAATAATGCTGGGTATAGCCCTCACTGGCTGTTAATACATAGGGGGTAATAATGCTGGGTATAGCCCTCACTGGCTGTTAATACACAGGGGGTAATACTGCTGGGGTATAGCCCTCACTAGCTGTTAATACATAGGGGGTAATAATGCTGGGTATAGCCCTCACTGGCTGTTAATACACAGGGGGTAATAATGCTGGGTATAGCCCTCACTAGCTGATAATCCATAGGGGGTAATAATGCTGGGGTATAGCCCTCACTAGCTGTTAATAAACAGGGGGTAATAATGCTGGGGTATAGCCCTCACTAGCTGTTAATACACAGGGGGTAATAATGCTGGGTATAGCCCTCACTGGCTGTTAATACATAGGGGGTAATAATGCTGGGTATAGCCCTCACTGGCTGTTAATACACAGGGGGTAATACTGCTGGGGTATAGCCCTCACTAGCTGTTAATACATAGGGGGTAATAATGCTGGGTATAGCCCTCACTAGCTGTTAATACATAGGGGGTAATAATGCTGGGTATAGCCCTCACTGGCTGTTAATACATAGGGGGTAATAATGCTGGGTATAGCCCTCACTAGCTGTTAATACACAGGGGGTAATACTGCTGGGGTATAGCCCTCACTGGCTGTTAATACATAGGGGGTAATAATGCTGGGTATAGCCCTCACTGGCTGTTAATACATAGGGGGTAATAATGCTGGGTATAGCCCTCACTAGCTGTTAATACACAGGGGGTAATAATGCTGGGTATAGCCCTCACTAGCTGATAATCCATAGGGGGTAATAATGCTGGGGTATAGCCTTTACTAGCTGATAATCCATAGGGGGTAATAATGCTGGGTATAGCCCTCACTAGCTGATAATCCATAGGGGGTAATAATGCTGGGGTATAGCCTTTACTGGCTGATAATCCATAGGGGGTAATAATGCTGGGGTATAGCCCTCACTAGCTGATAATCCATAGGGGGTAATAATGCTGGGGTATAGCCCTCACTAGCTGATAATCCATAGGGGGTAATAATGCTGGGGTATAGCCCTCACTAGCTGATAATCCATAGGGGATGGGTAAGAGGGAATACTGTTGGAGTGCATTCTTCACTAGCAGGGGGCAATAATTGTGGGGGGCAATAATAGTGGGGGGGGGCAATAGTAATTGTAGATGGTCACACAGTACAGTACGAGGGGGCACTTACCTCGGTTTTGGTAATGCGGTGCCTGGCCAGCTTCACCACAGCAAAATTGCCTTTCCCTAAAGTACGTTCTATGTCATAGAATCCGACCCGGACAGGACCCCTCTGTACATGCCTCTGACAATCCGCCATGACCATGCTGCGACCCAGGACAGTGAGATCCAATGGGAAAAAGACATCAACTGGCACCAAGATCACCACAAAAACAGGGGCAAACCTTCATAGAGTCCAATCAGGCAGGATCAGCCATGATCCACTTATAGGAGCCCTACACAAAGTGCAGCAGGCAGCATGGGATCCTCACTCTGGATACAATGTCCAGCAGGCAGCATGGGATCCTCACTCTGGATACAATGTCCAGCAGGCAGCATGGAATCCTCACCCTGGATACAATGTCCAGCAGGCAGCATGGACTCCTCACTCTGGATACAATGTCCAGCAGGCAGCATGGAATCCTCACTCTGGATACAATGTCCAGCAGGCAGCATGGGATCCTCACTCTGGATATAAGGTTACACTTTGCATTGTACAGTCTCTGCAGGAGCTGCCAGATCCAGAACTTGTAAAACGGATCAGCAATCCATGCAAGCAGTGCCAGCCATGAAACCAATCACTACCAACACCACTAATAATCTAGGAGAGGAGGATGGGCTATTACAGTATTGCTAGAGCAGGCTCACTTTGCAGGAGTCCAGTAAAGTCTGCCAGATAACTTGCTGTGGAGGGAGCTGTGTGTGTGTCTGATCCAAAGTGCAGGATAAAGTCAGTTGTTTGTGCAATGAGTTCCCTTGCACACTGGCTGCTTGTGTGATCACAAGTCCTGGTGAGAATCACACACACTGGGAGTGGAGACAGCTTTGCAGGAAACCAGTGAACAGCTCTGGGTAAGGCTCTGCAGCTTGCACAAGGCATCATGTTCTCAGGGTTGACGTCCATTGACGTCAGAGCTGCAGGAGGTCTCCTGGGCAGGGCTTCTGTCTGCCTCTCTCTCTTCACAGCTCCTTGCCAAATGGGTTGCCCCTGGCAACCAGAGCCAGCTCTGACGTCAGCAGACCTTCTGCACAAGCTGTCAATCAAGGCTGCATAGATAGAGAATATAGAGAGGGGGTGTGAGCCTGCTGTGTGCACTGAGCAGCAAGCAGCCTGTGAGCAACAGAGGTCACAGACAGACAGACAGACAGACACACAGGCAGTGAGGAAAAGCTCATTACAGGAACAGCAGACACAGACAATAAGCCAGATCAGCATATACAGAGAGAGCTGTGCTATCACTTGTCTGATCCTACAGCTAACACATATCTGGATTTATATAAATGTGTCTTTTTTTTTAATAAAGGTGTGATACATTTTACCCATAGGTCTCATATTTTCTCACCTTAAAAATGTGTCTTGTGTGAGATTTATCCTATGGATTTGACAGACTGTAAACCCATTTGAGCTGCACCATCATTAACCTCTAAAAGGGTGCACCTGTTATCATATGTAATAGTTGGTTTCTTGTTTGCTGTTTTATCCGCTGTGACATATGCTAAAGCGCTATGGAAGATGTCAGCGATATATAAATGGTAATAATATCAGGTCATATTATTAATCACCTGTATCAGGTAATATCACTAATCACCTGTATCAGGTAATATCACCTGTATCATAATATTACCAATAACCTGTATCAGATAATAAAATCACATGTATCATAATATCACTAATCACCTGTATCAGATAATATAATCACCTGTATCATATTATAACTGGTCACCTGTGTCATATAATCTAATCTAATTAATCTCCTGTATCATGTGTTAGCAAATTTTACCTGCATAAGGTAATATTTGTTGCAGGTTTTACAATGAGCAGATCTTACAATACAAGACTTTACAAGACAATACAAGCCCATTTATAGTAGTTTGTCCCTTTTTTTTGTTCTTGAAATGTATCTGTGGCATTTGGGTAAAGGTAGTTTTTGGGTAAAGGTAGTTTTTTACCCGTATCAGGTAATGTCATGTTGTTGGTTGTACAATGAGGAGATCGGACCATACATTTCTAGGGCCCATTTATAACCGTTTTTAATTTATCCTGAACCTTTTCTGTGGTATTCAGGTAAAGGTACTAGTCAGGTTAACAAGGATGTATGTACTAAATTCTGAATTGTGGAGAATTGAAATCCAAATGACAAAAATAGCCAAGTGTGACTAGAGCTGAGTTGGAGAATTTTCCCAATCAATGAAAAAAATCTGCAATTTAGATTTCAATTCACTACAATTCAAAATATAATGAACCAACCCCTAAAATGTTACTTGTCGGGAATTCTAAGTGAAATTAAAGTGAAATTTAAATTTAAGGTCAAAATATCAGAAATCGAAAAATATAGACTGCCTTTGCTAATCACTAAACTCAAGATTTCAGTTAAAGAAATTAACTTTATTACAGCCCCTGGCTGTAAATCAGACCATCAGTCCTGTTACTTCCTGGTTTGGTTAGCTCAGCGGAGCTAAATTCAAAAGGCAGCAATTGCCCAGAGCACCTGCCTTGCACAGACTTCTCATTGAGCTGCATTGGGAAGTCTGTGATTGGACAGCCACAAAAAGTGTGGGCGGGGTTAGAAGGGGAGGGCTTGTAATGGCAGCAGACAAGAGAGCTGCAGATTTTGCAAACTGTTTTAGATATAACTCCAATACAAAAATGCATCAATACATGCATGCATATCTTCATTGGAACTATATCTACTAAATAGTAATTTAAAAAAACCAAAAACGATTTATTTTTTTGTATTTAGGCAGTGGAGAGTCCCTCTACTTAAACTGAATAGTAAACCTAGACAAGCTGTGACTGTATTGGATTATTTCCAAATAATTGTTTTATCCTCAGTTTTGCCATTCAAAGTTCAGCAGTTATGGCCTACAATATGAAATTAACTCCTAATTCCTGACAATAACTACTTTAGTAAATTATCGTGTAAGTGCATATTGTTGGGCATTTATTTTCTAATTCATGAACGTGACTGTTATAGCTTTGAAGTTTTCTAACCATCTGGCTTTCATTATACAATTAAAATGACACTCTAAAAGGACACCAACACAACTTTAGCTTGATCAAATGGTTTTGGTGTATAGATCAGTCCCCCCGCAGTCTCACTTCTCAATTCTCTGCCATTAACTCCTGCTCTTTAATCACACACAGGAGGCTGCTGTGGGCTCTAGCAGACAATTAAGAATGCAGAAAAAAATGAAACACAAAATGACACACACTTTCCAATTAGGGAATCTAAAAAATGTAGGCTATTTTTTAGAAGGCTGTGTAACTGCAGAAACATTCTCTATGCGCCCTAACCACTTAATTAAGCTTAAGCTTTGGTGCTTGAAGCCTCCCTTAAACACTTTTGTGATTATCCTCTAAGCTCTGGTAGTATTGTGATAATTCTAATGAAATCTTTCATGGTAATTTGGGGGCAAAACCACAAGAGGTAATGCTCAGAAATGATAAACTTTCTAATTGGGTAATACCACTTCAGAATTGTCTTTATAATACCCCAAATCTTCAAGGAGAAATATTAAAATGAGGATGTAAAGAATAAATAGAACAGGGTTCCCTGGGCCCCCCATTATCAGAGCGAGCTTGTGGACTTTACCCTCCTATTATCTCTCTTCATGGGTGGTAGAGTAAGGGTTAATAACAAGACACAGTCAGCTTGTGGGTGGAACATTTTTTTATTAATAACCAAAGTACAGCGATAATTGTGCTGGAAGATTTGTAAAAAAGTCATGCAGAAACTATGTACATATTTGAATTGCAACTCATGCACCACTTTTGGTAGGTACTAACAACTGCATGCCGGTAACACCCCACAAGACTTGCCATTTGGAGTTGCTCTGATCGGGTCCTTTTTGGTCCTTGTCAAAGTCTATCAGGTCTTCCCCATTTTTCCTAAAATTCAAGTACTGACTGTTATCTTGCTGCCTAATATATCCCACCTCTTGACAGGTGTCATTGTAAAGATATAATCAGATTTATCATATTTTAATATTTAGAAAAAAATAATTTGAAAAGTGTATCCAAAAATGTTAATTTGAGGTCTAAGTGCATACCAGGACAGTTTTTTTCTGATCCATCAACCATCTGGAAGGTAAATAATTAACACTAACTGGTAAATATATCAGAAAGAGATGGTAAATGATAAAACAGGCAACTAATAAAAGGAGATCATGGCTTATCCTTGCAGGAAGTGCTGCAAGGGGAGAAGCACATCACAAGCGCACTGTGCGCACTGACGACAGTCATATTTTGTCCATGTCTACTGCTCTCAGTATGTGCAGTATTTAAAAACAGAATTGGTAATGGTGGTTAGAATAACCCTTTAAGGAAGAGACAGATGCTTAAAAGGTCTCTCGAACAAAATGTTACTGTGCAGAGAGTACCCTGCACATAGTCTCCCCGCTGAGAATGACTCAAGTGCAATGATTTGCAAATACACAGTGCAGCTAAAAGCCTGCCCTCTGGCTCTCAGTTGTCAAAGGAGAACATTTCAACTTGCATCTGCATTATACACATGCCCCAGTTTGCCACATTAGATTGACATCTCCCTCCTCAGTGGAAGAAAGTCCAGCTGTGGATTCATGGATGTGTGGAGGAACATCTGGTAGATCACTGCACACAGTACCGTTTACACACTTGTGAATCAGACTGTGAAAAAAAACTAATAGCCACTGTGGTATGAACTACTTGTCCCATAAAATATTACAGAGAGGGGATTTATGGAACACGAAAGAAAAAATCCACAGAACAGAATGAGATGGCCTTGATTGGTAGACTCTTCCTTGGTAGGGAGGAGTTGGTCTGTTACTGACACTCGCCTGTGTAAAAGCTTTAGGAATTGTATGGGTAAATTTTTTTTGTTTTTGTTTTTTTTTGTTATTGAGAAAAAAAAAAGCTGGTGTTTCAACATTACAAATTGCATGTATTAAAAATACATGGCCTCTCTAGGCTTCCCATATAACAGACCTCCACAGCAATAATACTCCCAGTAATGTGTCTTCAAACTATAATAAATGTGCTTAGAAATCAGTCTGTGTAAATAAGATACATTGTTTGTGTTCCATATTACATTTTAGTTACATAAATTCTTATTAAAGGACCACTCTAGGCACCCAGACCACTTCAGCTTAATGAAGTGGTCTGGGTGCCAGGTCCTTCTAGGGTTAACCCATTTTTTCAGAAACATAGCAGTTTCAGAGAAACTGCTATGTTTGTGAATGGGTTAAGCCTTCCCCTATTTCCTCTAGTGGCTGTCTCATTGACAGCCGCTAGAGGCGCTTGCGTGATTCTCACTGTGAAAATCACAGTGAGAGCACGCAAGCGTCCATAGGAAAGCATTATGAATGCTTTCCTATGTGACCGGCTGAATGCGCGCGCAGCTCTTGCCGCGCGTGCGCATTCAGCCGACGGGGAGGAGAAGAGGAGGATCGGAGGAGGAGAGCTCTCCGCCCACCGCTGGAAAAAGGTAAGTTTTAACCCTTTTCCCCTTTCCAGAGCCGGGCGGGAGAGGGTCCCTGAGGGTGGGGGCACCCTCAGGGCACTCTAGTGCCAGGAAAACAAGTATGTTTTCCTGGCACTAGAGTGGTCCTTTAAGTCACCGAAAATTCCTCTGCTCCTGGACTGGTCACAACCCCACTCACAACCCTAAAATTAAATGAACACTCCAAACACAGTGTTTACATCGAAATGCCTGCAGGGACATACTATACACACCAGAACAACTACATTAAGTTGTAGTTGTCCTGGTGACTCTAGTGTCCATTTAAAGCACTTTAGGTGTCTTTTTATTTGTATAATATTATGTATTATATTATTATATTAGCATTGTAAATTTATGTAGTTACCCCTGGCTGTCAGTCAGACAATTGGTCTTGTTACTTCCTGGTTTGTTTAGCTTAATGTAGATAAACTCAACAGGCAGAGCACCTGCCTTGCAAAGACTTCTCATTGAGCTGTATTGGGAAGTCTGTGATTGGACAGCCACAGGAAGTGTGGGCAGGGTTAGAAGAGGAGGGCTTACACTGACAAGAGATGTGCAGCTTTTGCAAGCTGTGCTTAGATATACCCACAATTGGAAAATACATACTTAAATTGGAGTTATATCTGCCAAAGTCTACCTTTATGTCCAGGTGAAATGTTGGATGCTATTCACATTTGCTTACTAGACAGAGAATTGAGCAAGGTGTTGCATTCCATAGGCTAAAATAGCAGGTTTCGGGAAAATCTCTTACTAACTCCAACTTTTTTTCCCAACGCTTTTATTTATTTAATTCTACACAATTTCTAATTTAGTGAATAAACCCCTGGGAATTAAACTAAAAAGAGTCAAACAAAATTAGAAGAGGATACAAAGGGGTAACTGGGATGATTTTACCCCACTCCCTCTAGCATGTAAGCTCATTGACCCTCTGTTACTGTGTGTCTAACTTGTCTGGTTACAATTACATGTTTGTTCGTCCACCCATTGTAAAGAATTTGTAGGCGCTATATAAATAATAACATCATAATAATGACAAAAGCAGGGAGAAAGACAGATTACCTGTAAGAAAGTGAGGTTTATCAACGCCGGCTATGAATCAGCTAGCTTGTTAATAAATGTTTGTCAAAGAAAAGATAACATTTAAAGATATGGTTTGCATGTTACCTCAAAAGACACCCACAGGAAATGTGGTTTATATAAAAGAATTGCGTGTGTCTTTTTCTTACAATTAAGACAGTTTACTTCCATACTAAGTTTGTAGATAGTTGTTTGATAAATGGTTACCATAACACATTAATTTGTATTCCTGGTAAAATTAAACCATGCGGTGCATTGTCTAAACAGCAATTGTTTTAAAATTATTTATTGTTTGCATAGTGACATCATTCGTGTAATTATGCCTCGTAACTAATGGAGAATAATGTATGGATTACCTCTCCAGTTTACCTAATAATAGTAGGAGTTACACTTTTCAGCAGTACCGGACGCCATTTTACAGGGACGCTATAGTCGCCAGATTATTGTATTTGTTCTGGTGAGTAGAATCATTACCTTCAGGCTTTTTGCAGTAAACACTGTTTTATCAGAGAAAATGCAGTGTTTACATTACAGCCTAGGGACATAAGGGGGCTCAGGTGGCCGACTTAGGGCGCCAGAGCAGGGGGGGGCGCAAAAATCTGAATCCCCTGCTTCTGGCAATTTGTAATGTTGAAACACCAATTTTGTTTTTTAATAACAAAATAAAAACATAGACATACAATTCCTAGAGCTTTTACACAGGCGAGTGTCAGTAACAGACCAACTCCTCCCTATCAAGGAAGAGTCTACCAATCAAGGGCATTGCATTCTGGTCTGTGGATTTTTTTTCTTTCTTGTTCCATAAATCCTCTCTCCATAATATTTTATGGGATAAGTAGTTACTAGCCAGTCACAATAAACTACCAGCTTAAAACCCCTTCAGCAGCTTACCTTATTCCAGCGCCGGGCTCCCTCGGCGCTGGTTACCTCTCCTCCCCCGCCGACGTCAGTTCCCTTTGCCGACGTCAGCGTAGCTGAATGCGCATTCAAGTTGTCAATAGGAAAGCTCTGCGCGATGAAGGCATAATATGCCTCCAGCGTTGCAGATGCGCCTCTAGTGGCTGTCTGGAAGACAGCCACTAGAGGCTGGCTTAACCCCAAATGTAAACATAGCAGTTTATCTGAAACTGCTATGTTTGCATTTGAAGGGTTAAAACCTGAGGAACATTGCACCCAGACCACTTCACTGAGCTGAAGTGGTCTGGGTGACTATAGTGTCCCTTTAAATATGTATGTCCCAATGCTATTTGTAGTAAAGTCCTACCCTAAACCTCTACACTACACTAATGTACTATACTACACATTAACCTTTACATTACCTTATTATGCCACTATCACTAAACATTAACTCCTACATTACATATTAACGAATGCTAAACATTAATATCCTCTCATATGTTTACCTATAGTATCTTAAGACTATCAAAGGGACATTATAGTCACCCAGACCACTTCAGCTCAATGAAGTGGTCTGGGTGCCAGGTCCACCAGGTTTTAACCCTTCAGATGTAAACTGTTTACATTGCAGGGTTAATCCAGCCTCTAGTGGCTGTCTTCCTGACAGCCGCTAGAGGTGCTTCTGCAACTCTGGATGCGAAAATTGCATTTAGTGTGCATTCCGTCCATAGGAAAGCATTGAGAAATTCTTTCCTATGGATTGTTTGAATGCGCGTGCGGCTCTTGCCGCGCATGTGCATTCCGCTCCACTCGGTAGCTGACGTCGGTGGGGGAGGAGCCCGGTGCTGGATTAAAGTAAGTAACTGGATCCCCTTCAGCACCAAGGGAGGGGGGCCCTGAGGTGGGCGGGGGGAGGGAGGGGGGGGAGGGGAACCTAAGGGTTAAAAAGTGTCAGGAAAATGGGTTTCCTGACAATATAATGATCCTTTAATCATTAAATATATACTGTTCTAAAAATATGTTTTTTTTTAGTGCAGTACTATATATTCTGTATTCTTTAGATGCAATTATTGCTATATTACATATGTATGTTATTACAAAACCTCACTGGGAGATTTTTAAAGAGACAATATAGTCACCAAAACAACTTAAGCTTAATGAAGCCGTTTTAGTGTATAGATTATGCCTCTAAAGTCTCAGTGCTCAATTATCTGCCATTTAAGAGTAAACTCACTTTTGTTTCTGTTTATTCTGCCATAGCCACACCACCTGGCTGTTGTACTTTGTCCTTCTGAATTAAAGTTCTAGCACCAGGGGGTGCACTTTAAATTCAAGTTGCGCAAGACTCCATTCTTTTTTCTTGTTGCCTCCCCTGGCTGTGATTGACACAGTCTGCATGGAAACAAAATTCAATCAGATTTAACTGCGGACGTGACGTGCGGACCACGCATTGAGAAAGCATTTTGTAAACCAGGTGAGTGGCCTTTTGTTTATTTTTGACTGATTAGCAGTCATTAGTCATACTTAATTATATGTATGCATAATTGTGTGCATCAATCTTGCAAATTGCATGTCACAGAAGAAGTAGAATGTGCTGTGAGGCAGGTTAGGCAGACTGATAGTACTTTCCTTAAGGTACGGCTATCATAAAAACTTTACTTGTAGGTTCAGAAGGGATAATGTAAATGGTATAAGAATGTGAAGGGGGCAGATGGTGTGAAACATGGATTGATCCTTTGATAAATCAAAGGCTCTGCAGGGTGTGAGATTCTACACTTGAGATGCCTGATGTTTAGTTCCAATGTAAACTAGCTGGCTTCAGCCATATGGCCTGTACCTCCTAATTGATGAGTTGATTTCTTTGATATGTTAATTATCATTAGTTTTCAATAAAAAAAACAAGTCTTGTTTTCCAGTATCATATCCAAAGGAAACATTAATACTTAGCCACAGATGATTAATTAAGCTTTATTTTTTATTATATTTAGAATGGGACAAGCACAATCTTATAATCAAGCCGCAACATGATTTGCGTAGCTTAACCATAGGGGAAGGGATTGTGATGTCCGCTATATTGGGTCACAAGTAAGAAGTAAGACATATCTACGGAATGGAAAAATGGTAGCAAATTCATAGATGCAATTATTATTTCTGTGGAAAGTACATAAGAGGAGATAGAACCAAATGTTTCCATTTGGATTGATGTTGGTCTGGAACACAAGGGGGTGGTCACTTATAGTTACTATAGGGTATATATCTAATGATTCTGAAAGGTGTTGGTACTTGTTTGGGGGCTAGAATCTAATTCTGAGTGAGTCACCATCTCCCTTACCAGAGACCCCCTGGGCAAAAGTTTTACTTTGAAAACCTGAGTAAGTCATTAGGACTTCTCTTATTTTATCCCTTTTGTTTTTATCTGTTGTTGGTGTAACTAATTTGATTGTCATCTATAGTTTTGTATGCACTGTGACTATTTTTAAGGTTTTTTTTTTATTAAGTTCTGCCTTTGTCTGGTTAAGAATCACGTTACCTGAAGAGACTAATTAGTGCTTTGCAATTGCTTAACCCCTTAAGGACACATGACATGTGTGACATGTCATGATTCCCTTTTATTCCAGAAGTTTGGTCCTTAAGGGGTTAAATATTGTGCTAAGTTGTATTTGGTGGGTTTTTATTATTAAGTTACCTGGGGGACCAAGGCACCCCATTTATAAATTGTCTTGGTGATGGCAGCGTTAAAATAGTAATATTTATATTATTAACCTTAAGTCTGGGTGGTGTTAAGTGGGATTTTATCATTATTTCCGGTCTAGTGCAGACAAATAGTGAACTTTAGCCCTTTCACCACCAGAAGTACGTCACGCACACTGTTGAGTAGGGTGCGTTCGTGACATATGCTAATTTGGCTATTCACAAACAAACATGTTCAATTTGTTAATTTTCATTCTTTGCTCTAGAAAAATTAATCGTTTTTCGATTTCACGTACATGCAGCTGTATTTAGATTAGCAAAAATAGGAGTGGGGTTTTCTCATAAAACCACACATTGTGCAGTAAAAATGTGTGCAGGCTCGCTTCTCAAATGAATCATGAATAGAAAAACTAAAAAACCAGGAGATCGCTATTTACTAACGATTCTCCCAGCAAGGGCCAGCAAACCCGACTTTAGAAAGACCTACTCTTGGGTCAAAAAGATGCCATGTTTGTGTTAAAGAGGCTCTGCCACCAAAAATAAACCTAACCTAATTTGTGTCTACATAGTTCCGTGTCTTCTTATTTAATTCCTGAGCTCTCTTGTTTTTCTCATGTATAGTAGTTAGCTTGACAAAACTCGACAATTGACGGTTCCTACAGCAAGGTTCTGTTTCAGTTACCAATCACATTTACCCACAATCCATCAGTAAAATCAATCCCACTAAACGGCAAACTGCAGACATCATTGAAAGAGGAGAACAAAATGGCTGCTCCCATATATTGAGATCCAGCACAAGGGAGAAAAGGTAATAAATATAAAGAAAGGTAAGGTGCAGGAAGGACAGTAGAATTATTAAGATACAAGTGGAATAAGGCAATAAAAAACAAAAGGAAAAAAAAATGACAGTTCTGCTTCAAGGCACAATGAAGAAAACACCTATGATATGGAGATTATGGGATTATTGCAGAAAAAGACAAAAAAAAACAGAAAAAAATTATCCAACTTCCGAATTCTGTTCCCTGTTTATCGTGACCTAAAGTTGGCAGTTCCCTTGTGAATTCTCCATGATTCCCTATTTAGTAGGTAAGTTCTAATGTCTTCAGAACTGGTTTAGACAAAGAATATGCAGGTACTAAATGAGAGGAAGGGTTACAGATGCAGAATATGTTCCTGTGGTTTTGTGGTGAGAGGGGGTCAGGTCAACTGACAGTATGAGAAACACACTGTGTACTGCAGCCTACTGTAGTGTGTATATCATTAAAGTACAAATATGTCTTTTTTCTTTTTTACTTTATCTAGAATTGCTTTAACTGACGTTAAATAGTTTGGGGCTACTTCAAAAATCATACCATACTATTTCTGACAAGACATGATCCCTCCTTTTCCTACGATTCGGCTACGAATCTTAAATTAACTGATTCCATTCTAGATTAAAAACATTCATCAACATATAGCAAAATAAAGTTTTGGAAGGTGCGATTTTTTTAACATACTATTATTATTATTATTATTATTTATTATTATTATTATGAGAGAAGGTGTGCCTGGATGGGAACAGTTCGTAGGTGAGACAACTTTTTATATTTGATAGAGGGTACCTGGTTAATTATGTTTGATGTGTAGAAATGTTCACATTTACTGAATTTAGAAGTAAATGATTGATTGGTTGATTGATCAAAATACAGCACAATCAATCATTAACACATTCAGACATTCACCACGTCTTCACCACTACTCCCTTGTCACCACTTTTGATACTTCATGGGGATTCATGTTTTTTGAATCCACCAAACTGTGTTAATACATAAAAGAAAACAGGAATGCAAACTAAAAATAAAAAGTCTTCACAAATGGATGCACGCTGTTTCTTTAAAGTAGACAACTATACAAAATTTCACTTACAAAACCGTTTCCTTGATCAACAAAATGTTGTGACCGTTTTTGAAAATTGCTAAGATGTAACAACCTTCAAGATTGCACAGTAAGTTAAGTGGCCTCCGTCCGTTTTAAATTGTAGTCATTCAAATTATTATTATAATTTTTTTTTAATTCTTTATTTTTGTTGTGCAAGGTTCAACAGCAAGCCCGTGGTGCCGTAACAGCAGTCCCAGGCATAACATCATCGTACATTATCAAACATGGCAAATGAGAAAACTGTACACTTTTATTATTTTGAAGCGGAAAAGTCGGGTCATCTTACGATTTTGTTAAAATAAATGACATGAAAGCTTGGTCCAGAAATGCTTGTATACAGTACTAACATGGTAACGTTAAAAAGAAACATGTGATGGTCGCTAAACCGGACGTAAATTACGATTAATATGGGCGATGAAAGAGTTAGGTTGTAGTATCACCCTGCTAGCTAGTGTAGTTTCCTAAAGTTATGTACCTCTGCTCGCTGAAGTTACGGACACAGCTATATGAGTGGTAGCGCTGTGACCGATAGGGTGATTCTGGGCAAGTGTGGTGAGCTCTTCGGAGCATCCATCCCGTACCCATGACATGACTGTAGGTAAGTGGCTATACTGCGTGTGCAAGTGTGGGTAATAGTCATGCATTAGACTAATGCATATAGATTAGCTTTGGTAAAAACAAGTATAGAACATAATTAACCGATGGGATGTCTGGCTATAATGTATTAAGCCACCATGTCTTTATGAGAAGTATATGTTATTCATATGGTACATAAATGGGCAAGGCATGGTGGGCGGTAGAAAGTGAGCTTAGGTTACTTTAGTGTGACCTAAGATTTGTGTCTCCAATGGCATGGTGTTTTAAAAAAAAAAAAAATCTATGAATATCGATAGCAACCATAGCTACATAGTCATAAGATTACCGCATAATAGAAAGAAAAATGTGTCAAACAGGCACAAAGTTAAAAAAAAAACAAAAAAAAAAAAAAAAACAGTATCCGTGATAAGTGCAGTGCAGTGCCCTTACGCTGGTCTTTGCCATGGCACAAATTCCGGTGCGCTGACCGAGTGTGTCCCAAGGCTGCAGCTTGTGGGGCCCCTCTGCGCTGATGTAGCTTCCAGGGTTGTCAGTGGGAGGTTTAGCTTCTCCAAGGCCCCTGCGGCCTCTTGTAATTTAAATGATTTTTATATAAATTTGGCATTTCCTCTAATTTAGCTCTGTAAAAGACTCAAACAATTGTACCAAGGAGCTTATAAAATATCACTGACTATAATGTAGAACATGGTCACATAGTGTGAAAGAGTTAGTAACGTCTTCCTACAAACTTGACTGGGAACCTCCATGTCTTCATCGACCGTTACTTCATCTATGAATGAATGAAAGGACCGGTCCAGAACTCGACAGAGGGTTTAATAAGACTTGTTTTAGAGCCACAGAGAATAGTCTAGGGCATGGGTAGGCAACCTTCAGCATTTCAGATGATATGGGTTACATATCCCCTAACAACATTATAGCTGTAATAGCATTAGGGGAGACGTAGTCCACAACATCTGGAGTGCCGATGGTTGCCTAACCCTGGACTAGGGTTTGGATCTCTCCCATTCTGCCCAAAGGAAGTGTTTTATACGGCATCCTGGCAATTATTCTGCAACCTATAAAACAGGGGTGCCCAAAAGGTAAATACCCAGATGATGTAGAGCTACAACTCACATGATGCTTTACATGCCTGCTATAGAGGTTCCCACCAGATATGACCACCAATAGCGTTTTCAAAAATGTCATATAAAAGAAGAAATACTTGCTAGAGATATGGAATGTAGAACTTTCCGGCTTTGAATTCTATTCCTGCAGGTATTCCAACATTTTCGAGCAGTGTTAGGATGTAGGAGATCGAAGCGCTGAAGTGCTGAGCTAACCAGAAAGGACTTGCAGCAGATGAGCTGATCAAGGTATCTCCTAGGAGGCAAATAAGGTCGTTATCTGCAGGATATTGTAATCCAATAGAGTAGCCATGGTTGGCATGGCAGTTGGGGGAGATGGGGAGATCTACAAGTGGGGGAGAAGTAAAGAGACACACCAGAGTAGGGGGCATATTGGAACACCAGGGAGCCCAAAACAACTGGAAATTAAGACATTTACACCAATACTCGCCCAATATGCACAATTTTCACTCACTCTCTGGGTTGTTCACTAAAGTGAGAATTGTTTGAAACTCAAGGTGAATTTAAATTTAAGACAGCAAAAGCCAAATGTAAAAAGTTAGTTTCAAGTCAGTTATTCTTCCAGTGTGGAGTAGTCGGCCTTGAATTTAAAATTTACTTTAAATGCCCAACAATTCTCACTTTGTTGAATAGCCATCAGTATAACAATTCACGCATACATTTTTTAATACCTTTTGCAGAAGGGCAGTTACTGTATGATTATTTAAAAAAATTAGAATATAGTATTTCATATGTCTAAATTGTTTATATTTTTGTGGACATGATCTTTATTATTATATTTATTTTTGTATTTTATTTTTTGTTTGTGTACATTTTTTAATTGTAATTTTCTGTAGAATTTTCACCAGTGGCAGACGAAAAATTCCAGATGTTTAAAAATGCAGATTAAATGCAGTGTGGTTTGTTTTGATCATGTTGTTTGGGTTAAGTTAATTTAATTCTGTGTCCTTAGACATGTAGACCTGCTAGGCAAACTATAATACGGCTATGCATGCTAATCTCAACTCACGGTGTCATAGCGACAAACTAAACTTCATTGTCATTAATAATTCACCTGAATAGCTTGTGTTGATCAAAATGAAACCATTGAATTAAACGGAGCAGAGAGCTGGTTCATGTGTAAACATTTAGATCTTTCCTCTAAAAACGTCACTAACCTGGAGATAGAGACAGACCTTTGCAAATTAGAAAGATTAGCTTTTGATAGACTGTATCAGGTAAACACATATTTTCCCATGTTATTGTTAATGCAGGACTTCTTTCCTCATGTAACAAAAGATATGTGAATGTGATATAGAACCCACCGATGATGCTGCAACTCCAAGTTAAAATATCTTAAGTGTCAGGTAGAATAATCCTGAAATCAAGGCATTGGTGGGGATAAATCCCGGTGCTGGGCTATCCCACATGTAGCGCGATTGTGGGAGCTGTGCCACGTCTTTAGAGAGAATAATGCGTTTCGGGCAAATATCATATGGTATGGAGGATACATTGACGACATCCTTTTTATCTGGGAAAGGGCAGAGGAAGATTGTGCCCAGTTTGCACTTAGTCTAAATAGTCCAGAGGGGAACCTGTATTTTACTAACAATATACAACAATTCAAAATCGACTTCCTTGATCTCAGCTTAGAAGGTAACACTATCAATAAGACAATTATAACAGCAGGTTTTAGAAAGAAAACAGCTGATAATACTATTCTTAGGGCAGTTAGTTGTCATCCATCACACACGTTTGATGCAATCCATTTAGGAGAATTTCTCAGGCTCCGCAGGAATTGTTCAACTGATTATACATTTCAATCACAGGCAGAAGAACTTAGGGACAGGCTACGTAATAGGGGATGCACAGATCGGCAAATAAAGAAAGGCTGGAGAACAGCACTAGCTAGAGTGCGAAGCACGCTCTTAAAACCTAAATCTAGTGTCACCTCTAAATCAACACCTCTTCCATCAACAAATATGGAAAGTCTCCCATATTTCTGTACAGATTACAGTAACCAATTTAAATCCATTACTTGTATCATACGTAAACACCTTCCTGTTTTAAGGTCAGATTCTTTTTACAGAAAGATCTGTGATACCAAATTTCATAGTTTAGCAAGACGAGCGAAATCGCTCAAATCCCTTTTGTCTCCAAGTGTTTTACTTTCTAACGTACAACAAAAGACAGAAACCTGGTTAACCTGTAAAGGCATGTTCAGATGTGGTCAGAAGAGATGTAATTATTGTACACTAACCAATAAAACCACACATCTCATCTCTTCTGTCACTAAAACTGAATATGAGATTGTATTCATTGTTCTACGGAAAGGGTCATTTACCTCTTAACTGTAACGATACCTTACCTTTCCTCCTCGGACCCGCGCAGCATGGCATCCTCTTCAGGTGAGCCGGACAGCCCTTCTGACACCGGCCGCTCACACCGGTCGCTTCTTTATAATACGGTGCAGGCGCGCCGTAGCCGGCAAGTTAATGCAGACGTAATACAGATGCGGCCACGCCCCCGGACCTTTTGTGGGCGTGGTTTTAAAGCAATATACTCCACACTATATAAGGGCGTCCCTGTCAGTTGTAAGGCGCCCTAGTGTGGTTCCTGTTGGTTCCTCTAGTGCTGATAATCTTTTTAAGTGTTTGTTTCCTGGTAATCGACTTTTGGCTTTCCATTTTGACTATTCTGTTCTCTGGTTCCCCGTACTTTGGCTAGGTTATATCGTTTATCCGTCTTCTGTACTCCCTTGATTTCTGGCTATCCATTTGACTACTCTTAACATTAGTCCGGCCACTCTAAGGTCCGGTATACGTTCTTCTCTGGGTTACACTCTGTGAGAAGGGGTCACTATCGTGACAATAACCTGTAAAAATTGCAATAAACAGTATGTATGGCAAACGGAACGAAAACTAAAGATTAGGATAGCCGAACATATCCAGAGTATTAAATATGACACAATGAAACAAACCTCAGTATCAAGACATTTTAAATCCTGTACTGGGGCTGATCTGTCAAATTTCTTATTTTAAGGAATTCAGAAATGTACACTGTACCCAATAGGGGGAAGTTTGGAAAAATGTCTACTTAAAAATGAAATGTTCTGGATACTTACTTTACAGACAAGATTCCACTTAGTCTTTATGTAAATGGGACACAAATTATATCTTTAGACATTAGATCAAAACATTTGGAGTTTTGTCCCTTCGTATTTTGCTTGTTCCATAGTTAATGTGCCATAGTTTTAGCTACCAGATTAGGGTATTTTGTATTGTTTAAGATCCAGCACTGTCCCCCGTTTCTGTTAGATGTTCAATTTCATCAATAGGTTATCATGTGTGTTTAAGACTGTGTCATTTTCTATTTGAAAAGTCTAATGCATATTTCTCAAAAACCGATATGTGACTTGTCACAATTGATGTGGGCATGATATCTGCTACAGTATCTCACTGCCTAAATCTCCTCCACCTCTACAATCATCTCTTATTATGAATCATCTAATCAATATGTCTCTTTCCCGTTTTTAATCTCACTTATATTCACTAAGTGGTCAACACTTTGTTTTGGTGTTTTACTTTGTATCATAGCCAATTCTGGAGATTCTAAAACTAAGAAAGTGGGATGTACACATGTATATTGGTATTACTTACTTGAAACTAGAGAAATCTCAATGTATCTTTCCTGGTAAAATATTTTATAAATAAATAAATAAATTATTACTATATCAACGGCAATAGATTTGGGATCACACCTATGCATTGACCCCGCTAATGCCAGTATGCTAAATTTCCCTTTTTTGGCACACTACATTTTGACATCTAATTATTATCTTTATAATCGAAGTGTTATTCTTTTTAGTTTATAGTAAGTGTTTTTTAACTTCCACCTGTTTACATTGGACTATTAAATCTAGCCATTTAAAAACGTTTTGCGTAGCTGGGAGTCACTATATTGTACTTTGTTATCCCGACGATATGAGGGAATAGATTCATTAAATGAAGTACGGAACTATGAAAGTAGGACATAAATTATTATTAGTAATTATCAATAATTATTTTGACCATCTATTCCAGAACGGAATTTATATTTGTTACACTTGTCCTTTAACTACTCCCAACAAAAACTCAGCACTTTCAAAAAAAATTATGTAAACAACCCTCTAATATAATGTGTATAGGTCGAAAAAAAGCCCTCTTCGCAATAAGGTAATCATTTAGTTTTCACAGATATTCTATTTAATGAATTAAAAATATGTACGATTACCAATCTGGTAATAAAATCAGCATCCAAAAGGCCCCTGAATGCCCCGATCAGATAGGAAAATATACTTTATTACCTTCTATTTTTATAGCATAATTTTCGGTCTGATGTTTTCTTTTTACATCATTGACTGAGAGTTAATAAATGACAGTTTTGTACATCATGACCAAGTACACGACTATGGTTTTAAATTTCAGATATTAAATTACTAATTTGGGAGCTATGGAGAGCTAATTGGAGAATTATACATTTTGGCCAAAAATAACAGAATTGAAAAAATTGTCCAAGTCAGCTAATTTTTTAATTGATCTATTTTTGGCTTTAAATGTTCAATTTCCAATCCTACAAAACTCCAGTTTTTGCAAATAAACCTCATTGGCACTCACAGGATTTTTGAATACAGTGACGATTCAAAGTGAACTCAATGTGCATTTTGAATATAATGCCAAAGTAGCCAAACTGAAAGCACAATTGACTTTGAGAATGTTTCCTCCTCGGCTATTTTGATCTTACATTTGAAATTCTAATTTACTTTAGTAAACAACCCTGTCTATATGCTTTATTTTGACATGTGGAGATTTACCGAACTAAGCTTAAACTGTTTGTTCCAAATTCTCAACTTCGATGCCAGTCACTTTTGCACATATCTTGTAATTCTTCAACGCCAAAAAAACGACGACTGCAACATCAGTTACTGCGTGTTTCCATCTTAATCTTGCGATAAAAATCCCAGTAATATTGTATCACTACCAAGCTGTTTGTGAGGCCCTGTGAAGTGGTCATCAATCACTGGATGTAACTGAAATAGACATGAAAATCAGTTTATACATTTAATACGGGTAGAAGTTCATCGGTAACGTGTGTTTCATTTCATGGTTTGTATCTGGTCTCCTGGTGTTTAGTTTTATGTTTTCAGTCTATTGACGTGATTCATTTACTGGATTCTTGTGAGAATTCCGTTCTGCTGTGATTTCAATATGTTTCTTTATTTTAGGTTCCCTTGTTGTCTGCTTTGAAATGGAGAATCCAGAGTAGGTTGAATGAAGATGTATCTTATTAAATTCCCAACGTGACCCTGTTCATGACTGCAGTGGCGTACTAAGGGGGGGGGCAGAGGGGGCTGTCCGTCCCGGGTGCCACCCGGGTGGGGGGTGCCATGAGCTTGGTCTGGGAGGTGGAGGGGGCTGTGTGAGCCGTGGCTCCAAGAGCCAAGAGCTGCTGAACTGGCCGCACGGCGGTAAAGTGGGGGCGGAGCTAATTAAAAATCGGGGGCGGAGCCAAACCGACAGCGGGGGCGGGGCTTAATATGGCCCTTACCCGCTGCTGTTAGGAGGTGCAGCAAGATGGAATCCATGCTTCCCCACAGGCTTCAGGGAATCCAGTCCTCCTCCAGCCCACTGTCTGTAAGTAAGAGTGTGTGTGACTGTGTGTGTGTGTATGACTGTGTGTCTGTGTGTGTATATGTGTGTGTGTGTGTGTGTGACTGTGTGTCTGTGTATGTGTGTAACTGTATGCCTGTAACTGTGTGTGTATGTGACTGTGTGTGTGTGACTGTGTGTCTGCGTGTGTGACTGTGTGTGTGTAACTGTATGCCTGTAACTGTGTGTGAATGTGTGTGTGTCTGTGTGTTTGTGTGTGTGTGTGTGTGTGTGACTGTTTGTCTGTGTATGTGTGTATATGAGTGTGTGTGTGACTGTGTGTCTGTGTGTAACTGTATGCCTGTAACTGTGTGTGTGTATGTGTGTGTGTGAGACCATCTGTGTGTAACTGTGTGCCTGTAACTGTGTGTGTGTATGTGTGTGTGTATGTGTGTGATGAGACTGTATGTGTGTAACTGTATGCCTGTAACTGTGTGTGTATGTGTGTGTATGTGTATGTGTGTGTGTGAGACCATCTGTGTGTAACTGTATGCCTGTAACTGTGTGTGTATGTGTGTGTATGTGTGTGTGTGAGACTGTCTGTGTGTAACTGTATGCCTGTAACTGTGTGTGTGTGTGTGTGTGTGTGAGACTGTCTGCCTGTAACTCTGTGTGTGTGTGTGTGTGTGTGTATGTGTGTGTGACTGTCTGCCTGTGACTGTGTGCATGACTGTCTGTGACTGCATGTGTGACTGTGTGCGTGTGACTGTCTGCCTGTAACTGTGTGTGACTGTCTGCCTGTAACTGAGTGTGTGGCTGTCTGTCTGTAACTGAGTGTGTGACTGTCTGCCTGTAAATGTGTGTGTGGGGCTGCAGGGATTTTGTAGAAGGGGGCAGGGGTTTTGTATTGGGACAGAAGTCTTTATAAGGGGGGATAAGCAGGGGATAAGGCGGTTGCGGGTGCTTTGTAGACGGGGCAGTACAGAATTTGTAGAAGGGGGCAGGACAGGGGTTTGTAGGAGGGGCGGGGCAGGACAAGGGTTCAGCAAAGTTTACAAATTGTAAAAAAAAAGGAAAACCATTTTTTACAGGGTTTTTTTTTGGGGGGGGGGGGGGGGAGGGCGAGGGGGTGCAAAGCACAGGATCCGCCCCGGGTGCCAAATGCTCTAGTTACGCCTGGATCTCATTGTGGATGTGGGTCCTAAAGTTATTTTTTTCAAAAATCTCAATCCAGTGCAGGAACTTATCCGTATCCAACAGGGTTTATGATATAGGTTTAAAGCTGTTTTAGGATGTCTGAGAATTCCTTTGGGTTTGCTCTGCAAAGCAGAATTAGCGCGTCTTATTCAACGATCAAGGGACGTTTTGATTCAGCTAACAAACTGTGTGGTTGATCGATACCTTCTTGCTTTAAATGATTGATTATACTTGATAACACAGGTAGCTTTAAACGTGTTGAAGAACGTTGTAGCTCAAAGTTAGCGCCACTTCCCTACCAGGACAAGAGACCAGTGCTTTAGGGGTCTCTATGAAGGAACATTCTACACGCATAAAGCACTTCAGCTTGCTGTCTGGAGGCTGTCATATTTGTAACAGTTTATAAAACAGCAGATTTCAATAGAATGACCGCAATGCTTTTTACACAGACAGCTAGGGAGGTTTTCTTCCGCTTCTATTAGATCCAAAGAGCCAATAGAAGTGTCAGGCAACCTAAGTTAGCGTGTGCCTGCCTCTCTTCCTTCTCAGTGAGATGTATTACACACCATTGAGAAGCATATGAAAATCACAATTGTGGGAACATGCATGATTTCGATGAGAAACCTCTGATTGGAGTATTCAATGACACAAACTAAAAGTATGTGCTGGGGATAGAGGGTTGGGAGGTGACGGGGGTGTCTTGCAAAGCCTGCAGACAGCAGGTATAATAAAGTGTTTTTAAAAATGTACTTTTCAATGCGGTGTTTCTTTAACCATCTGTGATACCTGGAACCTCTAGAATGAATTTAGAGAGATTCCAGAAAAGATCTCGCTCATTTGCGTTTAATTCTTGGAAGGGTGATGGAATCTTGACAACACAATCTGTTAGAAAACAAAATGCTGGGATAAAGCATAGGGGCACACTATGTATGAATGTACATTTAAACTTTCACTTACTAAAATATTTTTCTGTAATATATAAAATAATATTTTGATAAATATATGTCTCGCTACTAGCTCTTGGCTGCAGTAATGGTTTCAAAGCAGATCTAAAATGATTAATTGAAAATAAAGTTAAATGAAATTCAATGTTATAATCAGCCTTGGAAGGAAATGAAAGAGACTTGTAGATAAACATGTGACGCACTTGATTTCAATGGATGGACTGTGACAATGCAAAGCATGACCAGTGATAATGTGATCTTGATTTGCTTTCCTTAGATATAAAGCAAAACAAACAAACAAACAAACAAACAAAAACAAAGCAACAACAAAACTCAGAAACGTTCGTCCAGCAATGGAAAATTAGTATTAAGGATATGTCTTTATATAGTTGGTTGCACATGAAAAATAAAATATGAAAGAGGGTAATCAGCAAGGCCCTACTGCCCACCAAATTCACATTTTGTAGCTGTATCTGCCTGTCACGGCCACCAGGAACTACCCTCACCTACATGTTGGTGTCCTCATGGTTCAGTGCACCCTGGGAGTCCGCAGCAGCACCTGGGGAGGTACTAGCTCCACGCGGCAATAACAGTAGTCTCATTGTCGCTGTACGACCGGGAAATCATGTTAGCTATGGAGTGCATTCTGGGATGGCATCAATTTTGACACATGACGCCGCAGTCTTGTTTGTGCCATCTGTGCAACTAGGTAATAGGGGGTGTCCAGTGCCAGGCATGTACAACTGGGCAGCCTCTGCCTATAAAACAATGAAAATAATAAAAAAAAGAGAGTGGAAGTCTATTTGTAAGTGACCAGAGGGGAAGAGGCCACAAGACTTTGCTAGTGCAGTGAACAAGGACACTGGTGGAAGGGGAGATTGAGATGAACAGAGATGAAGATAAGGAAACACAAAATTTCAAGTGTAACTCCATACAGTATCATGACTTGACCAAAGGTGACGTTCTAATCTAACCATCGAATTCCCTTAATATTCTGTATATAACTCAATTTAGATCTGTAATCACTGTGTAAGTTACCTGTGCATTATCCAATCTTAACTTTATCAATTTATCTCAATCATTCTGAGTGAGGGGAAGCCATGAGTTAATGTATTCTGGGCATATCTGATTCATTGGCAAGTACTCACGTCACGCATTTCTCTACCCATCTTTTCACATTTCTCTTACTGTGGCATAGGGTCATCGAACACAGTACATCCTCCGATTCAGCCAGTAAAGGATTCATCTAGTAGGCAATCTGGAAAGATAACACTGATTTTAAAGTGTAAAAAGCATTACTGACTTCCCATTTCCAGGTAGGGAGTGTAATACAATACAGTGTGCTTAGAAACGATCCCCAGCTTCTGGGATTTTCATGCTTTGTCATGCGGAAGTCATACGAATGCGGTCACGTCCATCCCCCCGTGTACCCTTTTTACACACTGAAGGTCAGCATTATCTTTTCAGAGTGACTTATCAAGTGAATTCCTTCTCGGCTGAATGTGGTTCCATAGTCGTGCTGTCCTTTCCCAACATAACCAGGCGTAACGCTGCTAAAAAAAGGTCAAAACGTCTCTTCATCCGCCAGTAATGCCGTTTGGTGCGCAATAAAGTGAACGAATAGTGAAGCCCTTTAGATAGGAGTCTTATATTGTCTACATGGTGGAATAAATATAAGAAATATTATTTTATTGTGAACAGTAACACTTAAACATATTTTAAAATCAATAACTACAAAAAGCCATTATGTAGTAACAGGAAAATTAGCTATAAAGGAAAGTAGATTGTTTTTAAATTAATTCATTTCAATTACTTGGTAATATAATTTTGTAAATACAAAGATATTCTGAGAAATGTAAAAGTGATTTTCAAGGCTATATTGAGAGAGCTAATTATGTTGTTTAAAACAAAAAAACACCAAAAAAATAATAAAATGTGAGCATGTTCTAATTGACAAAAACCTGAATTAAATTTGATGCTGATGCTCCCTCTATTGGTTAAAGGTTAAACGATGCATAGTCAGTCTCATTTTCTAAGGAATAAGTAGGATCTATCCCTTTCATTAAAGGTATACTCTGGGAGATGAAGTTTTTATGGTACTCGGAGTGTTCCTTTAAGTTATTTTCATGTGCATTTTTTGCATGTTATGCAAAGTCAGCCTATTAAATCCAAGCCAAATATTATATGTATTTCCAACATTTATTAGTTCCCTAAAGTTACTAATTCTTTTATAAAAGTTAATTTAAAATCGCACATGAAGTGTGACAACGATAATAACTGTGTTACTGTGTTATTAAAACTTTTCACTATAGGGAAGCATGTGTTTAACAAATATTAATTTTGAGATGGCATTACTAGTTTTAGAGGAAATACCAGTGATACTATATTTTATTTTCATGGTTAGTATGACCAGTTATCCCTAGTGTTGTCACCAGCCGCATACCACCAGTATTCTGATAAGGGATGAAGTTCTGAGTCCTGGGGCCCTCTAATGATATACAATTACTTTGTAGAGATCAATATGTCCTCAAACAAGGCCTTCCAACAGAACCATAGGGTCTCTTACAAAACCACTGACTGCCCCTCAACACTCTTTAAGGCATAGCGAGATACATTCTCAAACACACATACATACAATCCAAAGCCGTTACACAAACATACCCCAGGACAGGAGATATACAGTTGCAAAAAAAGGTATGTGAACCCTTTGGAATGATATGGATTTCTGCACAAATTGGTCATAAAATCATAGTGCTTCGAATATTTTTTCTGAACCGAAAAAAGGTTTGGCCAATGAAGTAAATCACTTAAATTTTGATGTGGACTTCGTAGTGAAAGGCTTCTGCTATTATTACATAATGAACTACTTCTGATTCATTCTTCAGCCTTAGAATCTGAAACTAGAGGATACCGATAGGATGATAAACTGGCAGTTTGACCATAAGCAAGAAAACAAGGTACAGTATTTACTAAAATCCTCTCTTCTTTTACATTAAGATTGCTATTGATAATACAGTTGCAAGAAAAAGTATGTGAACCCTTTGGAATGATATGGATTTCTGCACAAATTGTTCATAAAATGTGATCTGATCATCATCTAAGTCACAACAATAGACAATCACAGTCTGCTTAAACTAATAACACACAAACAATGAAATGTTGCCGTGTTTTTATTGTACACACCATGTAAACATTCACAGTGCAGGTGGAAAAAGTATGTGAACCCCTAGACTAATGACATCTCCAAGAGCTAATTGATGAGATTGGAGGTGTTGGTTACAGCTGCCCTGCCCTATAAAAAAAACACACACCAGTTCTGGGTTTGCTTTTCACAAGAAGCATTGCCTGATGTGAATGATGCCTCGCACAAAAGAGCTCTCAGAAGACCTACGATTAAGAATTGTTGACTTGCATAAAGCTGGAAAGGGTTATAAAAGTATTTCCAAAAGCCTTGCTGTTCATCAGTCCACGGTAAGACAAATTGTCTATAAATGGAGAAAGTTCAGCACTGCTGCTACTCTCCCTAGAAGCGGCCGTCCTGTAAAGATGACTGCAAGAGCACAGCGCAGACTGCTCAATGAGGTGAAGAAGAATCCTAGAGTGTCAGCTAAAGACTTACAAAAGTCACTGGCAAATGCTAACATCCCTGTTAGCGAATCTACAATATGTAAAACACTAAACAAGAATGGATTTCACGGAAGGATACCACAGAGGAAGCCACTGCTGTCCAAACAAAACATTGCTGCACGTTTACAGTTTGCACAAGAGCACCTGGATGTTCCACAGCAGTCCTGGCAAAATATTCTGTGGACAGATGAAACCAAAGTTGAGTTGTTTGGAAGAAACACACAACACTATGTGTGGCCAAAAAGAGGCACAACACACCAACATCAAAACCTCATCCCAACTGTGAAGTATGGTGGTGGGAGCATCATGGTTTGGGGCTGCTTTGCTGCATCAGGGCCTGGACGGATTGCTATCATCGAAGGAAAAATGAATTCCCAAGTTTATCAAGACATTTTGCAGGAGAACTTAAGGCCATCTGTCTACCAGCTGAAGCTCAACAGAAGATGGGTGTTGCAACAGGACAATGACCCAAAGCATAGAAGTAAATCAACAACAGAATGGCTTAAATAGAAGAAAATACGCCTTTTGAAGTCGCCCAGTCAGAGTCCTGGCCTCAACCCGATTGAGATGCTGTGGCATGACCTCAAGAAAGCGATTCACACCAGACATTCCAAGAATATTGCTGAACTGAAACAGTTCTGTAAAGAGGAATGGTCAAGAATTACTCCTGACCGTTGTGCACGTCTGATCTGCAACTACAGGAAACGTTTGGTTGAAGTTATTGCTGCCAAAGGAGGTTCAACCAGTTATTAAATCTAAGGGTTCACATACTTTTTCCACCTGCACTGTGAATGTTTACATGGTGTGTTCAATAAAAACATGGCAACATTTCATTGTTTGTGTGTTATTAGTTTAAGCAGACTGTGATTGTCTATTGTTGTGACTTAGATGATGATCAGATCACATTTTATGACCAATTTGTGCAGAAATCCATATCATTCCAAAGGGTTCACATACATTTTCTTGCAACTGTAGGTACAGGATCTCTATCCCCTATGTAATCCTCCCTATTATTATCTCTACGACATCATGATATCTATGTGGATGGACCAAATTCGTTCTAATTATCTCTCATTAACGTGAACTGCAGAGGAGCTATTCTGTTAGATCAGGGGTTCTCAACCCAGTCCTCAGGACCCCCTAAAAAAAACACCTTAGACTCTAAGGTGTTTTTTTTTTCTTTTTCTAAACACCTTAGACACACCCAGGTAATCCCTAAACCCTGGATTGGTAGGGGGTCCTTGAGGACAAGGTTGAGAACCCCTGTGTTAGATGAACGTATCCCGATGACCAGTCATGGCCTTTGCAGTTATTATTCCTAATGTTTAGCAGGTGTTTAAAGCTACAACTAAATGTTTCCTTTCAAGCTAAGGAAATATTTTACTGTGTGTAACCCCTTAATATATTTGTAGAGCTCCCTCGATACCTGGCCTTTGTCCTACCCTGTATTATTTTACCATAGTACAAAGAAAAATACATTTTCATATTTTTCTCGAGAAGGAAAATGTCCATCAATACCTACAATTTTAGTTACTTGTTATTTATATAAATATCTCTTCAAAGCAGAGAAGTTGAAAGGAAGTTGCAATCACTCTTTAAATGTTTGTAGAACACCTAATGCAGTTATATTGATTAATCAAGGATAGTTTTTTTATGCCACTATTATCAAAACATCAAAGGAGCTTCAAAAGAGTGTGAAGGACGGGCGCATTCCTGACTTGGGCAGACTGAAAACTTGGCAAAGGGAAGTTTGAGGTCATTGGCAAAACCCATGCACCGCAAGTAGAGAATCAATGAATATTTACCTTGAAACAGATGAGAAATTATTGGAATTCCAAATCCTCTCTTGCGAAACATCACTGACGTGAGCAGAGAAGGACTATGGCCTAGGACATTCCACGGTGGGGACCACACACACAGATGTATTTAGTTCATTACAGTGGAAGTTATGAAAACAGATAGAAGATTGCTAGCAAGATGACATTGCTTTTACACACAATTTAATTGCTTGTTCAATAAGTGAGACTCGTAGTTAGTAATGGAAATAGAGTAGCAAGGAGTGCGGGATGAATGCTTTGCATTTATTTAAACAGCGATGGTCTTTTATGTTTAAAGCTGGGCTATAAAGTGCAGGTGATGTCTTGAAGGGTCTACATTTTCTAAGGAAATACAGATACAAAAAAATATAGAGAAAAGAGAAGTATTGAAAAGTTGAGAAAACATGGACCAAGAAAGAAGACGCTGACAGCAAAATGTGGGCTGCCTGCCTGTTTCACCTGGTTTGAAGCCTCAAACCATAAATTATGTTTGTTTTTGTGCTCCGGTGATGCCTTATTTCTGTCTCAAACATGATTCAATTCATTAGAGAGAGACTACAGGCTCCAGAAATGTAAGAATGTATCTGACAGACAGAGGAACATATACAGAACAGGCAAAATTATTCTTCGACTTGTTTCTTTTCTTTTTAAACATTATGAACTGCAGATCTATCTTGCACTATAGCTCCATCCCCCCAAAAAATCTCTATAAAGGAATCGGTGAGACGTGTAGCACTTAAAATACAGCTGTTTACATCTGACTAATCCATGCACACCATGCCAGTCTTTCGAGTAAATGAAAGGTGAATGTACCATGGAGCCAATCATGGCTTCCTATTAATGAAAGAGTGGCATGTGGCAGTTGTATATATTAGTGTAAGGGTATATTAGGGCAAGGGGCTTGGAGTATGTCAGAAGAAGGACAATTAATGGTAAAAATCTCTTTTTTTAATATGCAGCATGAAACATTATAGAGAAAAGCTTTTAATCCACAACATGGCTGCCGACAGACAGGGAAACTATAAACTGTTAGTAAAAGCATTACAGTATGTCTCCCTCGGTGTCCTCTCCATCTAATGCAGGTTACTTTGTAGATCAGCTTATTCAGTATGTAAATACATTTGATAATGATTTTTTTATGGAGAGGGGGTGTGGCTAAGAAGGCAGGTTTATGGGGCATCATTCTACAAAACATTTATTTGTTATGCAAAACCAAAAAAGAGTCAAACTTTGAAAAAAATACACCGTATTAATGAGGCCAAAACCTCTCAAATGCATTGAAGTGATATTGGTGCATCTTAAATGCATCTCAATGGGGAAAGTTCATCACCTGCAAATAGTCATATTCAATATGTAACTTTAGGACTCCCCCTGCTCGAAGAGCCCATAAAAATAATGTTACAGGTCAGCTGACTGTGATGGCCACTGTAGAATTTCCCATGACTTCTTCTGCAACCAAGCCTAGGTGGAATTTGAGGTATGCTTGGGATCATTGTCTTGTTGGAAGGTCCAATCACGCTGAAGCTTCAGTTTCCTCACATTCGGAATGAGGTTTTCTCCTAGTACTTCCTGATACATAAATTAATCCATCTTGTCTAGGGCCAAAAAAAGTACCAGTTTTGTTTCATCGCTCCACAGAACAGAATCCCCAAACCTTTGTGGCCAATTTGTTGGCTTTGGAAACAACTTTTCTTGCTTTTAGATCCGTAGTGGTGTACGTTTTAGAGTTCTGGCATGCAAACCTTACTGTGCTCACTGAAACCTCAGTGCAGTCTTTTGTAGTCACTCAAGGGTTTTTCACAACCTGCCTTTTTAGAAATCTGGTTGCAGCCTTTGATAGCTTTCTTTTTGTGCCCTGCCCAGGTAGAGTGCCACTGATCCTTCAACTTTGAACTTGCGGACTATGATTCCAACGGTGTCTCTAGGAACATTCAGTGTGTTCATTATCTTTGTGTATCCTTTTCCCTGTTTGTGAAAGGGGATGATCTCTTCTCTTAACTTTGTGGTCCATTCTTTTGACTTAGCTATATTTCTAACATGCAATCAAACGTGACACTCAACAAACCCCAGTGCAGGTGTTTCAAGTGGTCTAGCATAAGCACACCTGGTGCAACTAATGAAGCAATTCATGTGAGGTGTGCTTGAGGCAACAACTGTTTTGCATATTTGTGCTGTTGTGAGGGATTCTATTCAGGGGGATGAATACTTTTGAGACTGGAGAAGTCATTGTAAGTTGCACTTTCAGTTTAATTTGGGGAAAACACTTAAAGCATTTGTCGTGTTGATCCATTTCAATTGCTTTTGTTTGATTTGTTCATTGCAAACAGCTGAAACTCTGTAAAAACGAACCTGGTTTTCAATGGGGGTTGAATAATTTTGGTTACAACTGTATGCACTGTGACTATTGTTTGTTTATAATAAATGTTCATTATGGAAGTTATACGAACTAAATAAAGTTTCAGGCTTTAGAACGAACAGATACAACCATAGTGTCCCCACCACTGAACTGACACATGCTCCTATGGAATTCATGCAGAATAACCACTACTTGCAGTGGGGGGCGCTTACGGTAGATGCCCCTTTAAGTTGTATTACATTTGTATCTGCTGTAACTCTCTTAATACTTTTTTAAAGACATGAATCATGATTCTGCCGTGTTTAAAGTATGTAAGAGAAAAAGCGACTCTTGTGATTCACACACCTGTGAATCTATTTATATAATAGAGGACAACTTTATCCACACACTGTGAATAAGACTCACTGACATTTAAAAATGCACAAACGCTAAAAATAACTTAATGTTAAATTATAGTGCTTACAAGTCTAACAAAGGAAGTGCAGAGCGAGATCTTGAAGCATAATAATACACTTTAATTTTAAAATACCTTGCCGTACTCACTGGGTCACGACGGGCTGTATCTAAGTGTAGGTGATTGTCACTTGCGTTTTAAGTGACGTCATAAACAGTATGAGTATCACCCGGCTCCTAGGTTATAATTCAATTAAAACATTACCTGTCATTGTTCTTGGTCCTTCATATAACATGCCTTTGTCCCCAGTTATTGTCATTGTTCTTGGTCCTTCATATAACATGCCTTTGTCCCCAGTTATTGTCATTGTTCTTGGTCCTTCATATAACATGCCTTTGTCCCCAGTTATTGTCATTGTTCTTGGTCCTTCATATAACATGCCTTTGTCCCCAGTTATTGTCATTGTTCTCTTATGTGTCAGAACTTGTTATAGTTTTTGCCTCGCGTAAAAAGATCCCTTTTTGTGATATGAAAGTGCCCATCACACAAAAATACACAGTGTCAGTTTAGAATGAATACCCTTCCATATTCTTAAAATGTTTTGTCATATTTCACATTTGTTTGCATAATCCCATCGTACAGCACTGCAGAATATAAAAAATAATAATCCTGTGTTCCTTTATGTATATAAGTGTGGGTGGAGAAACAATTATCCTCGTTTTCCCCTTATATTCTTTTGTACCCCTTCCTACAGGTTTTTTTCCCTAAACATTTTTGCAAAAATTTTAATAAAAACTATTTGCAAATAATTTAATACACTTTTATCTAAAATAATTCTAGGCAAATTACTGGTGTTATTTTAATATTGCATTTCTACATTTTGCTTTTACCTTTAAGATACATGTCTTTTCTCCCCGACAATTATATATGAATATGTTTAATATGCAGCACAATCAAGGCTTAGGTACATTTTGTAGGTCTACAAGTGCAGGGTATTAGGTAGAGGCGGAACTACAAACCACGGGGCCCCAGTGCAAAAATTGCCCTGCCCCCCCTATATGTCTACTCCCCCCCCCGTAGGTCTACTTCTCCCCTCCCTCATACGTCCACCCCATTCCCCACACACACATGCAGACAAACAGATACACAAGCAGACACACACATAGACACACACATATACAGAGGCACACACACATATACATACAGACACACACATACATACAGACACACACATATACACAAACATACATACACACACATACATACAGACACAAATGCACACACATATAGAGACACATACATACAGACACACATACAGAGACATAAATACAGACACACATACAGACACACACACACATGCAAAATGTTTGTCACCCTCCTGTTTCCTACCTTTTAGGTGCAGGAGGGTGACTTTCCCTGGGGTCCAGTGGTGGCTCAGGCTCCCACTCTGACTCCCTCTCCTTCCTCCCGCGCGGCTCTCTTTGATAGACCGGGGCAGTCACTTCCTCCCAGCATCTGATGTCATCACAGGGGGCCCGGTCTCGCTGTTAAAGCGCCGCAGTGCTGACCGGGGCCCCTGTAGATATTCATTGCCATCGGGTGGCCCCAACAGTTTGGGCCACCTGATGGACCCTTTTAATGGGGCCCCCGACGGTTACAATGCGCGGGCCAGGGCCGCAACACATGGCGAAAGGCGGTCTGCAGGGCGGCTTGGCCCCCTGTAATGATGGGCCTAGTCGCAGCTGTGATCCCTGTGACCGCGGTAGTTCCGTCAGTGGTATCAGGTCAGAGAAATAGAAAAATTCAAATATATGGTGAAGTAGAGATTAATAAAAAGATAGCGATAAGCACAAAGCAACAATCTTCATTACATGTTATGTTGTATTGAGTTCCCTTGTCCATCTCCCTACATACAATTGTATCTAACGGGAACGATTTGCAAAGCTCACAGGACCTGCAGGATGGCCCCGTCTCACTAATGTCAAACAAAGAATATATCTGCTCATCTTTGTAGCAGCAGGAATGTGAAAGGTTATTATATTTATTAAAGGGAGACTGTAGTCACAAGAATTACTACAGCTTATTGTATTTGTTCTGCTGAGTATAATCATTTCCTTCAGTTTTTTTGCAGTAAACACTGTCGTACCAGAGAACCTACTGGCTGGATCGTGACTGCCCCCCCCCCCTTTTTGCTTTTTGACTGGTGGGGGTTATGCATGTCCCCACTGCTACACCACCTGATACAAACCTCGCTCCTGAACAAGCTTAAGTCTTGAAGGTGTGCACATTAACACAGATTCACTGCAGGGCTGGAGAGAGGCCTTCCTTGACACTTTTGATGATATATGTGCACAGTTCTGGTGCGCTATCCAAACATGGGCTCTCCAAGCAGCGTTATCCTCTAATCCAGAGGGCATTCCAACCTGATCCCCGCATTCTGGGTCGGTGACCCTGAAAGGGCCTCAACTAATACATCGTCCACACACCACAGAGGAGATCTCATCAGAGGGACTCTCTTGGGGTACCGACCTGGTCACCCTGTGTGCAAAGGAAACTGTGTGAAGGTTCTCACTGTGACCCAGAACTGGAGGAATTAACTTGAGAAGCGTTATAAAACACGCACTGCCGGTGCTCTCATGACCTGGCGCAGACCCCAGCTGAGCCATAGGCTAAATCTCCTTCCTCAGTACCTTTATCTCTGATATGCCTGGTAGATTCTCTTCCACATTTTGTTTTTTTATGCCTTGTTCAGCTATAGACATCTTTTAAATGTGTCAGAGGTATTGACTTTATTTCTGTTCTACATATAGACGCCGCATAAATAATATCTCTATATGTTATATTTGATTGTTACCTAGCAGGTCTTATAATATCTGCCGGTAATTTGGGCTTGTACTAATGTAATTTCTAAAAAGTACAGCCCTCACGACACGTCCTGTTATGTACGGTATTCGAAATTCTTTTTGACATCTATAACCATGTTGACATGTCTTTACATACCTATGTGTTAATCTCTGCAAAACAAAAATAAAGAATGCCTTGATGTTACTCTCTTATTCTTTTCTGTACTGCTGTACGTTACCCAATGTGAAAATATGACAGCCGGGCCCGGGCAGGAGGACCAAACCCCATCAGCACTTATCTACTTATAGATGTACGGTAACCACCAAAGCCATCAACATACAAACTATGTAATGTATGTAATGTCTGGAAACTCTGTATACCGACTGCCACAACAAATAAAGAGTTAAAAAAAGAATGCCAAAAAAATTATAATCTTTTCCCCTAAGTAGTAAATCATTTTAACTTTCTTTGATAATTCATAATTCATATGGACTGACTAAGGACTAGTGCGTTTCAACTGGGAGTGCCCTTTAATATGTAGCAATTAATTACAGCTTTAATATTTTGATTTAAAAAAAAAAAGATGGAAATTGGCAACTTTGTTAACAGTTTAGTAGGCCCCTTACTGTGGTTTTTTGTCTTCTAGTTAATATTTTCCTCTCTGAGAGCCATTATCCTACACGCTCTAACCTCAACTGGAACAGACTATTGAACGTGTTCATTTAGGAAATAGGTCTAGACTATTGTAGTGCTATTTCAAAATGCATAACAAGTAAAAACATCATGTGATATTAAAACTATTTTAATAAAATTCTTCCTTCAGAAAATGCTTCATAAGTATTTTCTTTTCAATCTCAGTCAAGTGGTTTGCCAAAACCTCCTGGCACAAACGACGGGAGTCTCACGCAGGACTTTGTTCATTTTACCTTTTTTATTATTGCAATCTCTTTGAAGTAAATTAAAACTTGCTGTTCACACTGCACAGAATATCTCCACACACATTAATTACGATAATAAGACAGGACCTGCAGGGTTTTTTCTTTCTGTGATGTGTTGGCCAGACATAGCCTTGGCACGCAGCTGACATTTTAGGTTCTGCAGATTCGTCAGGTGTTCTTTAACATTTTATATTTGGGGAGAAACGAAGAACTGGAGTAACTTTCCTTTGGTCACTAGAAGAATAACGATTTATCTTACACTCACCAGACATTTACAAATAAACTATCTACTACTTCCTGTTTTCTGCTGATGTCACGGGAAAAGGGGCAAATGTGGTTGGGAACGTTCGGGGTGAGTATCTAACCACTGTTAGGTAACACCTACCTTACAACTCCCAAATGGAGGTCCACAAAAGGCAGTTCTAAAATGGAGTTGAAATAGGCTACCATATTTTGTTTGGCAGTCACAGCAATACTATAATAATACTACAATCCCTCCCCTTTATTTTATTATTCGGGCCAGTAGGGAAAACATTTTTGTTCCTTGATTTTCCTGGATGGGTGGCCCTGTAATCTCTGCATGTAGTAGTAGGATTCTACCACTGAATATGTTTTATCCTTTTTATACGAACATTCCAATAGGCACATATGGACCTTTCGTTTCTAGGGGGAAATCGTATTGCCATTCTGGAGAAAAATGTTAATAATTTACTTTTAAAAACAAATTTGGAAATCAGTTCCCCTCTGTCTTGGATGTATGTCAGCAACAAGGATGTATGGAATGCTGAACTTGAGGAACTTTTTTCAAATTTTTCAAGTTAAATTTGGCTACAAATTCTAGAATGCTGTATATTATGGTAATTATTTTTGTATATAGTAGAGCGTGTTTTTGTTTTGATTCTAATATATGACTTTTTCATTGTTATCAATTACATTTTCATTTAAAATCTGTGTGCATTTATGCGTATTTAATTGTGTATAATGTGTCAGTTTCACTGTGGAGAATTAATTTTCCTCGTGTTTATGATAATGTTCTACTGACCTAATCACTTTGATCTCATTAATTCCAGATACAGTCTGCAAATTACTGAGTCAGACTTTTGTTATTGGAGCCCAGAAATTCCTAGATATTTCCAAATACAATGTATCAATGCCACTTAGTACCAGTATGTTTCCTAGAATTTGAGATGGCCAGATAGTATTTGTATTTTAAGAGATACTATAGGCATCAAAACAAGCGTAGGTTAATGTAGCAATATGGGTGTATAGATCACTGCTCAATTCACTACCACACCTCCACTGCATGCCTGAATGAAATAGAAGTTGAATTTTCAACCAGATGTTAAGTTACTTTAGACGTTTTATCTCCTGCTCTGTAAATTTTACTTTTATCACACACAGGAGGCTCCACAGTAGGCAATCAGCAGAGCAGCAGATAAGAAATTCGAAATTAAACAGACTGTAGAAAAAAGGAAGTTTAAACATTAAATCTCTCAATAAAGAACATGTTTAGGAAGGCTGTGCAAGTCACATGCAGGGAGGTGTGGCTAGGGTGGTATAAACAAATGGCTTTAACTCCTAAATTGCAGAGAATTCAGCAGTGAGACAGAAGGGGCATGATCTATACACCATAACCTCTTCATTAAGCTAAAGTTGTTTTGGTCCTTATAGTGTCCCGTTAATGTGTATTGTTTGTGTAATGGGTTATAGATGATCCCATAGTTGATGTACATTTTTCTATAGTTCTTTCTGTAACTCTTCCACCACACTGGCATATTTCAAACCCCATCTCAATGCCAACGGACCTCTATATTGGTTGTCTTACTGGCATGAACATTGGGAAACCAGAAAGCATTGTTAGGTAAAGTGTTTCCCTTTAATTCCCGAGGTATTATTCCTCCCATTGCTTCACTGCTATATCCAGTTCGAGTTACGGCAGTTGATTAAAAATCTGTCTCAAGAATTTTAGAATACACCCAAGCACAAACAGCAATGTGTACAGAGCATGGGTTAATTTTAATATTGAAATGGTTCCTACATGCTGTCCTAATCCATTGTAATTTTAATTGAACATCACTATGAATATTTCATTTGGAGTTTCCCCTCTGTGTCTCTAAGAAGACATCAGCATTGAATGTCTGAGTTTGGAATGGCCAGAGTCCTCGAGGAATGTATACAAGACGCTGGTTAACCAGACTGGGATCCTGTCTTACATTTACCCTTAGTTTCAGACATGAGCTAAATGGACATCCAGCCAGCAGGTCCCTCCTCGCAGACACCGTAATGGTTGTGGACAAGCCTATTGATACAGTTTTGTAATATAGACTGTCAGACTACTAGAAGAGAGAAGAGGAAGATGTTTGTGTGTGTGGGTGTCTAATTGTTTATTTAATTCGATTTCACTTTGGATAGGTTAAATCGATGTCTAGTCTATACTATGAATCATTTATAAAACTGGTTATTTTTGGAAAATTACCATTAAATTGCAGATTTTAGCTGAACTGTAAAAATATCAGAGTTAGAACCAATCCCTTGTCATTTCTCTAAAATTCCTAGTTTAGTAAATACAGCCATACTGCTCTAGCTATTTTAATTTCACCGTGTCCATATCACTCTAATAGCAAAGGGTTTGTATTTTAGTAAAAAATACTTGCAGCAGAAGATTATTTATTTATCTGCTTATTTACGTCTACGCTTTGCCACTCGGTATGTTGGGTGTACACTAATGCTTCCGCAAAGATGCTGAGGACATCCGAGAATGCCTTCGTAGGCAGGATTGACCACTCGGACACATCTATAATGGACTAATGGCTCAATGCACCAGCTGGGGAGATCAGAGATCTCTGGAAGTAGAAAGGCAAATTTGAAAAAATAATCTTTTCCATCGATAGGATGAGGGGCCCCTAATGACACTCATATTAATCCCCCCCTCCCTCCCCCGCGCAGTAAGACCTGGCACTATTATCTGCTCTCTCTCTGCCAGGTCTCCTCTCTGCTGTCCCACGTGCTCTGTGTGATAGGAAGAGGTGTGGCTAGGAAGTGACATCACACCCGGCTCTATTTGCCATGTCTTCTTGCTGTTCTTTGCAAAGTGTTTATAGTGTTTTGAGTCCTCTGGCGCTGTACTTCCATTAGGCGGTAAACCATTTTTAATATTTTAATGCCATATGAGAGTTCACAGCAGCCTATCCCCTCTGTGCCTCTCGGGTCAATTAGGAAGCATTAGCTTGAGCAGCAATGGGCAGCTGTGATTGGCTGACTGAGAGTGTCAGCTGACCACCTATCACGGTGCCCATTCAGGTAAAATTGGGTATGGCTAGAAAGAATTGTGCAATCTCTGTCTTAGCCACGCCTCTGGGGAGCCAGGGATTCTTAGTATTGCTCAAAAATGGTTTAACACTGAATGGAGGGACAAGGCCAGGGGACTCCAGACTCTATAACTGATTTAATGAGAGAAAATGGTTATAGTGCCTACACTGTCACTTTAAAATGGTCCATATGTACTAAAGGAATTCAATTTGCATGGAATTGTTTGATTCATAGATTAATATAGAAATACAATTAGAACACCAGCTACATACAAACCCGTTAAAGAGTTAAAACCGGTGTTTGTGTGCCTGGCCTTTTTTCCCATTTGATGGGTGGCTTCGGGTTGGCTGATCTAGACCACCATAAAGCTTATTCACCTATAAAACATGTTCCGTCTCATTTTGAGATACTACAAGGCCAAACCGTGGCACGTAAAATGGTAACAATGGCCAACAAAGAACGAGGGTACAGTCTAAAAGCTGTAGGTCACAATTTGCAGACCCCAGATCTGTATAAAGGAATCTGAACTCGGCACAAACGGTATTGACTGCTTCCGGCAAACACAGTAGGTACGCTATGTAATCACTCTCAAGGTCACTCTCGTTATCCGTTTCTCTGATTGCTGCAGCAATTAGAGCCGTGTTTGTCTCTGCTCCTTTTCCTCTTTGTTCAGCAGCCAGATATAAGAAAGCAGGTAACAAAGATCAGCCTTTAACCAAGACCCTCATCAGGTAAGATGGTGTTGTACTGACACCTAGTGTGCATTTCATATTTATTATCAATTTGTAGAGATGATAGCGCTCCGTAGTTTCTCCAAATTATTTCTCACTTTGCAACAGTGACATCTAGTGGTTCTTTAGGTAACTACAGAGGTGAAATAAATCCCATAGGGCCATCTAAAGCACAATTGTGTTTCAGCTGCTTTGAATGCATCAAACACCGTTTAATCTGCGCCCAAACAAATAGATCCACCCGAGATTTCCTTTTAAATTCTTACTTATTGAAAAGACATTTACTTTGGTTGTGGCAGCTGAAATGCTTTGTGCACAAGTCTAGTGCTTACATACAGCTCAACAATGACAGGGTCTATGTAGTATGTGTAATCCTTCTGCTTCTTATCTGTAGACTTTGTATAATGTCCTCGGAAAAAGTGTCAAAAACAGCCCAACGTTGCAAACGTTTTGCCTCTTTTTAAACCAGTTAAGTTAGTTGTAATCAATTGTAACCACACTTACAACATATTGTTTCCATGCAGGAGTGGATTGACTACTCACAGGGCCCTCGGGCAGTAAGAGATCAAGGGCCCCCCCTTCCCAATTCAAGGATTTTTGACTGCAAAGGCATAAATGCATTTTGTCACTCCACCTCCCCCCAGTTCACGTTGCTCATACTCTTCTCTTCCTTGATTTTGCGGCTCTCACACAGATATTATGAGCTCGATGAGACCGGCTGTGTAAGAGCTGCACAGTCATATGCTCGCACTGGAGGGGGTCTTGTAAAGACTGTTGTGCATTTGTGAGGGGGCTGCCTGTAGTGATATATGTGCTTGTAGGCTGCTTGTAGGATTGTGTAGAGGGAATTGTTTCTGGCGTAGTTTGTGTGTAAAGGGGTCTGTTTGTGGAGTAAGATGTATGGGCTGTAGTTTGTGTGTGTGTGTGCATGTCTAAGTACTGTAGAGATTGTGTGTGTTTAAGGGCTGTAGAGTGTGTGTCGGTAGGGGCTGTGGTATGTGTATTGGAGCTTCAGACTTTGTATGTTTACCAGAACCCTGGTAAGTTGTCAAACTGTTCTTAATCTACTTACTTTGGAAGGACGCCAAGGTATTCTTTTAGAAGGGCACCAGCGTACTTCTGGCACCAGGGCTACCGCTAGGCAAACTAGGCAGCTCCTAGGGTGCACCAACCCAGGGGGCACAATCTCTGGGTGACTGGCACGATGGGAGTGCACTGCAAAGCACTCCCCCTTCTGCTGTTCACTCCATGTAGAATGGCAGAGTGGACCGCGGTAGCAGATCTTCTGTTTCCTCTTCCTGGTCTGACAGGAAGCTGCTAGCTGAGAGCACCAACAAGCTTCCTGTCAGTACAAGTAGAGGACACAGAAGATCCTCCACTGGGGCCCGCTTGGCCACACTACATAAAGGTAGAGACTCACTGAGGGGCTGGGGGACAAAGAGACACACAGAGGGGCTCAGGGACAAAGAGAGACACAGAAGGGCTGGGGAGGGACATAGAAACACACAGAGGGGCTGGGGAGGGACATAGAAACACACAGAGGGGCTGGGGAGGGACAAAGAGAGAGACACAGAGGGCATTCATCATTCTATTTGTATACCCTCCACAATATTCTGGATACTTATTCAATTTTTAAAAAAAAATTCTTTATTTATGTCTCGTTCTGACACAGAACGTCACCGCACGTTACAAGATAAAAAGGCATGAGATACTACACTAAGAATTAACAGTCAGCTCGTATAGAGTCAGAACAAGAGATTTTGTTATTATAGAAACATGAATTGGTGTACAGGCTATAGCCAGACCCTGAATGGAGCACGAGTAGAGAGAAAAACATCAAGCCACAGTTGGCTAAACTGCACATGTCACAGATAAACTGTTATGAAAGAAGAACAAAAATAAAATAAGACACAGCATTGTATATGAAAAACAAGTGTTCCATTTAAACATAGAGTAATTGCGGGACACAGGTAGACAGCTTGCAGTAGATCCTCAACCAACTCCCGATCATTGTAGCAGGAATCAGCTCATCGGTATGATGCAGCCTGCCAGCCAGTGATATGCAAGAAAACGTTCCACCTGTGAGATCAGAGCGCCAGCTTGAAGGAGGCCATGTCGGCGCACAGTCCCACTCACTCCCTGTTTTTGCAGAGCCGGAAGTCCGCACCGGGCACGATGCTCCTACACCCCTCCGATTCTGTCGGGCATCCAGCCCTATGTCAGTTCCTGCTGAGGTAACTTTAGGTGGTAGGTGTGTATGTGGCTTCTCCAGTAAGCTCGACAGACGGGAGCACCCTCCAACCTCCCCTGCTTATTAAAGATCCGATGCAGAGATTTTTCAAAGATGGCATCCAGTCTGCTTGTGCAGGCCTCCAGCCACGAGGAGGAAGAAGGGCAGGCCCTGCCTGCCATCACCACTGCGATGTGAGAATAGGTAACTGCTAAGAGTGGGTTCCTGGGACCGGTGGGGGGAAGCAAGGGCTTGTGGTTCAATAGCAGGATGTTTCAGAGAGTGGGAGAGCGGCCATGCTCACACCTCGAGTATGTTGCCAGTAGGTCAGGGCCTATGAGTGGTCCAGCTCAATACATACAAAAGTCGGTTTCAGCACCTATGCTTACAGAGCACAGAGAGTTTGTCAAGAATTAGGAGCACATTTTGATGAATAATTAGACTTGTAGAGGTATCTACTGTATAGCCATAGCACTGTGCGTCCACTCCGCATGAAGTTTATTGTTCTTCTCACCTGTCCTTTCCAGGAAAGTTTCTTCAAGAGAATTTATCCTCTCTCCGTATTGCCTGTTGGATCCAATTCATTGTTTTCATATGTCTTCATTTTACTACATAGAATACACAGTCAAATAAAGAGGACTGGGTTGCTATGGCGTTACCTTATATACACCGTGCTTGATGGTGATTGGTGGTTCACCTGTCCACCTGTTACTAACTAAATATTACCCTATTAACTGAATATTGTCTTTTAATTGTGATTATATTGTTATATTGTGATTAACATCATTGTCTTACAAAGACCCTTTAACTCTTCGCCCTCTTACATCTCTGATTGCTATTTTTTTCCAGCCTGGTACCCAGTGCACCTTGCCATGATCAAGATTCTCCTCTTTGCTCTCAAAATATTCTCTTTCCAAGCTGTCCCAAACCTCTAGATTCAACTGTGCGAAGTCTTGTCTTGTGTGGCTCGGATATTGTTCCACTTACTCACCATCTATAGCAGGCTTCCCCAAACTCCGGCCCTCCAGATGTTACTGAACTAAAACTCCCATGACTCTATCAATGAAATAGTTAGGGTGAGGATCATGGGAATTGTAGTTCAGCAACATCTGGAGGATCGGAGTTTGGGAAAGTCTGATCTATAGAATGATGACATCTACATTCTATTCAACACATTTAATTTTCTAACTCTGTGCTGTCCTTTGTACAACCTCATCATTACCTTAAGTCTGAAAAGATCTATTCTTGTTACAAGCGCATACCTCCCAAGTGTCCATATTTAGTAGGGACAGTCCCTATGATGAGTTCAAATCCCTTGGTCCTTCTTTATATCCAATGTATCTTAAAACCACAATAAATATATTTAGAAATCAGTCTGTGTAAATAATATGCATTGTTCATGCATACATTGTTCTTAGTAAGTCACCTACTATTGTAGACCACACGTTTACTCACAGCCCTAAAGTTAAAGTGACATTCTTTGTCCATTTGAATTGTTGGAAGGTATGTAAGCCTGCAGTTAGGTCTCTTAGTTCTTACTGGATCAGTTTGTATCTGTCATAGTAAATCTTGTACTACCCGTTCTTGCTGTTATTTGTGTGTTTGCAGAACTTGCCACTTTATAAATACTTTTTTTTTTGTAATTCACCAATGCACTGCAAGTGTGCAGTTTGCTGCGACTTTTTATCTCACATGTGTCGGGAATTACTGCAAAGTGGGTTCATGACCTGAATCTCCATTAATGCATTGATTTCAACAGGGTTGCAGCTTGACATTGCAAGTTCTGGATACAGTTGTGTCTTGTTATTTAAAGGGGCTTTATAGTCACCAGCACAATTACAGCTTAATGTAGTTGTTCTGGCGAGTATAGTCAGTCCTTGCTGGCTTTTTGCATTAAACACTGTCTTTTCAGAGAAAAACAGCCTAGTGATAACTCTGCTGGCCACTCCTCAGATGGCTAAGAGAGGTGCTTCTTGGGGCAGTGCTGCACAGTGTGACTGTGACTGACATTCTGTGTCTTCACCCTCTGCATGCAGATACCAAACTTTCCTCATAGAGATGTATTGATTCAATGCATCTCTATGAGGAGATGCTGAATGGCCAGGGTGGTGTTTGGCTACACCCCCAGCCCGCCTCCTTGGCTGAGATAATCAGAATGGACTATCGCAGCCAATCCAATGCATTCCTATGGGGAAATGTTGTGATTGCCTGAGATAATCAATTCTGGAACAAAGGTAAGATTTTACTATATTTAGGAGGGTAAAGGGGGGGCCAGGGGGACTAGATGGTGTTTTTAACACTGTAGGGTCAGGAATACATGTTTGTGTTCCTGACCCTTTAGTGTTCCTTTAAAGTCCACTTTGTATTTCAGTCCAATAAAAAAAAAATCAAAAAAATCTATATTTCATACTTGGATGATTAAAAAAAAGAAAACCGTATATAAAGTATGTATGTCTTAATGTTTGTATGATTGATCATTTGCCAGATACTCTGTTTAATCCACGCTATAACCTCCACTCACACAATGAGCATTCTCCATCTGTTGCACATTTAATTAAGATTTCATTTTGTAGAACACATTATGAATAAACAGTAACACATCAGATTTCAGCACCTTCTCTTTAATGCAAGTCCATTCCATGCTGGAAAGAGGGATATTAAATGTAAGAATGTAGAATTTACCGCAATATTGTGTCAAATACTAGTTCCTCAATAAAAGTCATTCAATATTGCTTCTAGTATTTTATTAAACATCGCCAGCATGATTTTTCTTTGTCCGTAATTTTATTTTATTTTTTAAAATCCGTAGATTTCATTCTCTACCCAACCAGACTCTGTGCTCTTTCCAAATGTGTCCTTACTTAATTCATAAAGTTCGTTAGTGACAAATCCGCTCTCTGTGCTGGCGAGGGTGACAAATCCGCTTTCAGAATGGTGTTCTCCCATGTTATCGTATTCCCCCGAGAGATTGTCAGGGGGTGAACATTCTCCAGAAGGCACCCGAAAAGATGTGTTATGGATATGAGGTCTAGTTCCGGTTAGATCTGCATCGGTCTGCCTCTTGATGACATTGTAGACCTCCAAATTTGGACTGTTACGGCGATGCTGAGACACCCAAAAGCTTTGCTCTTTGGTGGTAGTGTCATTGTTATTCTGGCTCCTAGAAAATTAAAAGGAATAAATGATACTGAAATAATAGTATTACCGTTGTGTTGAACGTGAGGTCATGTATTCACCTTTCCTAAAGTCTTTAAATAATGGATTCTAAATAGACTTGCTTCCAATTCATGTTTGGATGTGTGTTGCCCTACAACAATGGCTTCCAATGTCAGTGCTAAGGACCTATAAATCAATAGTTTGGTTTGGTTCAAATGTGATCTAAGATGGCTCTTTAGTCATTTGAAGACATTGATTAGTGCAGCTCTGTTAATTTGTGGAGTTCCTGAAAGCAGTAAATGGGCAGTAAAGTAAAAATATTGCTTCTGATGATCACATTGAAATATTCACGTGATTTTATTCTTCAAAGTAAACTACATTCCCAGTCTAAGCCATATGTTATCACTGAAACACTTAGTTAATAGTATTCATTGATTCATCTAAATTCCTCTAATACAAGAAGCATAGGTTCACAATCCTGTGGCCAGAGTGATTTTTTTTCAGGAGTACCTGTCTCACCTTTATACAGGTTATTTCCTGTTGTAAGGAATAATTATTTGAAGCTCAGGGTGTGGAAAAATGTGTGTCTAGAAATAGTTAGAAAATGTTGGCAATACAGTTGTCAGGATCGGGTCAGGGATCCAACACGCAAAGTACAAATAGGTACAGGGTACGTATACCGGACCTTTGAATGGCCGGACTAACGTACAGAGAGTATAGAGAATGGTCAGAGACAAGCCGAGGTCGAGGGAACGAGAGGACAGGTAAGCGAGTAACAAGCCGGGTCAAGGATAACAGAGGTAAACAGGGTAAGTCAAACAAGCCGGGTCGTAACCAAAAGGATAACTGAAAAACACCAGAGCACTGTGTGACTAGACAGGCTAGAACCATGACAGGGCAATGAGCAACAGGGCGAAGTATGTTTAAATACCCTGGCTAGAGAGGATAGACACGCCTCCGACGAGTCCTGATTGGTCTCCAACGGATTGAGTGACAGGTCGTTCCGGATTGGCGTCATGACGTCGGTCTCCGGGCACCATGCTACATAAGGAAGTAACTCCCTCGCGGCCGGCGTCTATGTGAACGGGTCGACCGCGAGGAACAGGAGAAACATGGCGTCCGGACGGATAAACGTCTAAGTCTCTACCTCTCTCGGAGGTAGAGACCTCAGGTACCCTGACAGTACCCCCCCTCTCAGATACGCCCACCGGGCGGAAGGAACCGGGACGAGATGGGAAGCGGGAGTGATACGCCCTGCGGAGACGAGGAGCATGAACATCCTCTTGAGGTACCCAACTCCTCTCTTCAGGACCATAACCCTTCCAATCGACCAGATATTGAACCTTCCCCCGTGAGATTCGAGAATCAATAATAGAGTTAACCTCATACTCCTCCTGACCCTCCACCTGAACAGAGCGAGGAAGGGCTGTTGTGGAGGAAAATCTGTTGCATATAAGTGGTTTCAGCAATGAAACATGAAACGAGTTAGGGATGCGTAAGGTAGCAGGAAGAGCTAGACGGTACGCAACTGGATTGATCCGAGTCAGTACCCTGTAAGGACCAATATAACGGGGAGCGAACTTCATGGAGGGCACTTTTAAACGGATGTTCCTTGTGCTCAGCCATACCCTATCACCTGGAACAAAGACCGGAGCCGCCCTTCTACGTTTATCAGCGTGTTTCTTAACCAGCATAGAGTTGTGCATAAGGATTTGTCGAGTTTGGTCCCACAACTTCCTCAAATTGGCCACATGAACATCAACCGACGGCACCCCCTGGGAAGGAGAAGCCGAAGGAAGAATAGACGGATGAAAGCCATAATTCATGAAGAAGGGGCTTGAATGAGTAGAATCGCAGACGAGATTGTTGTGTGCAAACTCCGCCCAAGGAATCAAACCGACCCAATCGTCCTGGTGTTCGGAAACAAAACATCGTAAATATTGTTCAATTTTCTGGTTGGTACGTTCAGCAGCTCCGTTAGACTGAGGATGATAGGCAGAAGAAAAGTTCAACTTGATACCTAGTTGTGAACAGAAGGCCCTCCAAAATCGGGAAATAAATTGAGAGCCTCTGTCAGATACAATTTGGGAGGGTATCCCATGTAGACGAAAAATCTCCCTAGCGAATATCTCTGCCAATTCGGGAGAAGACGGTAGTTTAGGCAGAGGAATGAAGTGAGCTATCTTAGTGAATCTGTCAACCACGGTGAGAATAACAGTCTGTTTTTTAGAGATAGGTAGATCGACAATAAAGTCCATGGCCAAACAGGACCATGGTTTCTCTGGAACCTCTAAGGGATGCAGGAATCCACAAGGGAGTGTATGGGGTTGTTTGGTTTTAGTACAAACCTCACAAGCAGTGATGAAATCTTTAGTATCTTTACGTAAAGCAGGCCACCAGAAGTCTTTGGAGATCAAAGCAAATGTTTTGCGAATACCAGGATGTCCCGCCATCTTGCTGTTATGGAGACACTGCAACAGTTCCAGTTGAAGAGCAGGAGGAACGAAATGTCGACCCGCAGGAGTCTGTTTAGGTGCTAGATGTTGCAGCTTAATGATCTTGGCCAGTAACGGGGAGTGAATCCTGAGATTCGTATTAGCAACAATATTGCATTTCGGAACTATAGAAGAAAGAACCGGTTCCGGTATAGTAGAAGGTTCATATTGGCGAGATAAAGCATCGGCTTTAGAGTTCTTAGAACCAGGTCTGTAAGTCAGCACATAATTAAAGTGAGTCAGGAATAAGGACCAACGCGCTTGCCTAGAAGACAGACGCTTGGCCTCCCCAATATAGGACAAGTTTTTGTGGTCCGTCAAAATAGTAATAGGGTGTAAGGTCCCCTCCAATAAATGTCTCCACTCCTTTAAGGCTTTAATGACCGCTAACAGTTCCCTGTCTCCGATGTCATATCTGCTCTCAGGCCCAGAAAGTTTCCTGGAAAAAAAACCACACGGGTGTAGTGGTTTATCCACCCCTAACCTTTGTGACAGAACCGCACCTACTCCTGTCTCAGAGGCATCGACCTCGAGTAGAAACGGCAAAGTCGTATCAGGATGGACTAAAATTGGAGCAGAGGCAAAAAGTTCTTTGAGATTCTTGAAAGCAACTAGAGCTTCAGTAGACCACGTCTTAGTATCCGCCCCCTGTTTGGTCATATTGGTAATGGGCGCAATAATAGACGAGTAACCCTTAATGAAGCGCCTATAATAATTGGAGAACCCAATAAACCTCTGAATAGCCTTGAGTCCCTTAGGCAATGGCCAATCTAGAATAGACTGGAGTTTGTCAGGATCCATCTTAAAGCCTTCCCAAGAAATCACGTATCCCAGAAAGTCTATCTGGGTCTGGTCAAAACTGCATTTCTCCAACTTACAGTATAAACCGTGTTGCAGAAGTTTGTGTAACACCTTTCTGACTTGTCTATGGTGAGTCTCAATCTCTCTAGAGTGTATGAGTATGTCATCCAGGTAGACAATAACACAATCATGTTGGAATTCCCTAAGAACTTCGTTAATCAAATCTTGCAAAACTGCAGGTGCGTTGCAAAGACCAAAGGGCATGACCGTGTACTCATAATGACCATAGCGGGTATTAAACGCTGTCTTCCACTCGTGGCCTTGCTGGATTCTCACCAAGTTATATGCCCCTCTGAGATCCAACTTGGTGAAAATTTTAGAATCCTTTAACCGGTCAAAGAGCTCGGTAATCAGGGGAATAGGATAGGCATTTCTGATGGTTATTTTATTCAAACCTCGGTAATCGATGCAAGGTCTGAGTCAACCATCCTTCTTTTTAACAAAAAAAAAATCCAGCCCCGGCAGGAGAGGAAGATCTCCTAATGAATCCCTTGTCTAAATTCTCCTGAATATACTCCTCTAAAACAGCATTCTCTTTAGTGGATAGAGGGTATACATGACCCCTGGGCGGCATGGTACCAGGTAATAGATTAATTTTACAATCAAATGTCCTGTGTGGGGGTAGCGTATCAGCGTTCTTTTTGTCGAACACTGCTTTTAAATCCAGGTATAGAGGGGGTATCTGTATCCCCTTAGACTGGGTAGAACTGTCTGGTGTGTTAATTACAGCCAATGGGGATACCCTGCGTAAACACCTCTCCTGACAACCCTGACCCCATGAGAGTATTTCCCCTAACTCCCAATCGATAATAGGATTATGTCTCCTTAACCATGGGTACCCCAGAACTATGGGAACAGAGGGAGACGAAATGAGCATAAGTGATAAGTTCTCCTCGTGTAAGATACCAACAGTCAAGTTAATAGGTATAGTCTCACGCGAGATAACAGGCTCGAGTAGCGGTCTACCATCTATGGCCTCAACGGCCAAAGGTATCTTTCTTAACTGGGATGGGATAGTGTGTTTAGTAGCAAAGGCTTGGTCGATAAAATTCTCAGCAGCACCGGAATCTATCAAGGCCATGGTCTTTAGCACTCCCTTCTCCCACGTTAAAGAAACTGGTAACAGCAACCTGTGATTTTTATAATCATGAGTAGAGGACAAAATAGAAACACCCAAGGCCTGTCCTCTAGAGAAACTTAGGTGCGGGCGTTTCCCGAGCGAATAGGACAATTCAGGCGCAAGTGACCTCTGACTCCACAATACATACATAATCCCTCCCTTCTCCTGTACTGTCTCTCCTCCTCTGAAAGGCGAGTATTGCCTATCTGCATAGGTTCAGGAAACAGTGAGGTATTGGAATCAGGACTTTGAAATGCGGGTGCTAACTTAAAGGTAGGTCTAAGATTCCTCTCTCGAGTGTTCTGTCTCTCTCTTAAACGCTCATCAATGCGAGAAATTAACGAAATTAAGTCCTCTAAATTCTCAGGCAGCTCCCTAGTAGCAACTTCGTCAAGGATAACATCTGATAACCCGTTCAAAAATACATCTATATAAGCCTGCTCATTCCACTTGACTTCTGCCGCCAGAGACCTGAACTCTAGTGCATAATCCACAAGTGTTCGGTTCTCCTGTCTCAGGCGCAACAGTAATCTGGCTGCATTGACCTTCCTACCAGGCAGGTCAAAAGTTCTTCTAAAGGCAGCTACAAAGGCATTATAATTATATACCAACGGGTTATCGTTCTCCCATAATGGGTTGGCCCATCTCAGAGCTTTCTCAATGAGTAAGGTGATAATAAATCCAACCTTTGCCCTATCGGTAGGATAGGAGCGAGGTTGTAATTCAAAATGAATACTGATCTGGTTTAAAAAACCACGACACTTCTCCGGTGAACCACCATAACGTACTGGTGGGGTAATACGGGAAGAGGCACCTACAGTGGCTACCTCTAGGCCTGAATTTACAGAGGAAATTGGAGTAGTACGCGTCTCCTCTGGTGGGTTATTAGCACGAGATAATAACGCCTGTAGTGCTAAGGCCATTTGGTCCATTCTGTGTTCCATGGCATCAAACCTGGAATCAGAGGGACAAACCTGACTGTTTGTATCTGCAGGATCCATTGGCCCTGTCGTAATGTCAGGATCGGGTCAGGGATCCAACACACAAAGTACAAACAGGTACAGGGTACGTATACCGGACCTTAGAATGGCCGGACTAACGTACAGAGAGTATAGAGAATGGTCAGAGACAAGCCGAGGTCGAGGGAACGAGAGGACAGGTAAGCGAGTAACAAGCCGGGTCAAGGATAACAGAGGTAAACAGGGTAAGTCAAACAAGCCGGGTCGTAACCAAAAGGATAACTGAAAAACACCAGAGCACTGTGTGACTAGACAGGCTAGAACCACGACAGGGCAATGAGCAACAGGGCGAAGTATGTTTAAATACCCTGGCTAGAGAGGATAGACACGCCTCCGACGAGTCCTGATTGGTCTCCAATGGATTGAGTGACAGGTCATTCCGGATTGGCGTCATGACGTCGGTCTCCGGGCACCATGCTACATAAGGAAGTAACTCCCTCGCGGCCGGCGTCTATGTGAACGGGTCGACCGCGAGGAACAGGAGAAACATGGCGTCCGGACGGATAAACGTCTAAGTCTCTACCTCTCTCGGAGGTAGAGACCTCAGGTACCCTGACAACAGTATTATAAAATAATACCTCCTTCGGGCTATTACAGTGGGCTAATTCTCCCACCCATGTAACAGGCAATACCCTCAACCTCATTTTCTCTCATGCACGTACAGTATCTAATATCTGCAACACTCCATTTCCTCTCTCTGATCACCATCTCTTATTGTTTGCTCTCAAGTACCCCCTCACCCAACAACCTCAGCCTAACCCCCCTCAACTCAGGAGGGACCTTAATTCTATTGACCTCCAACAGCTGTCAGCTGATATTGATTCACAACTGCTGTCCATCCCTTCCCTCTCCTGTCCCTCATTGGCCATCTCCGCATGTAACACTATCCTCACCTCTGCCTTCAACGCTGCAGCCCCACTCCAAACAAGCACCTCAAGGAGGACACGCCCCTTAACCATGGTATACTAAATCAACATGCTACCTGCAAAGATGCTCTCGTTGTGCTGAATGCTCCTGGAGGAAGTCTCGCACCAAGGCAGACCATCTCCATTATAGATTCATATTGTGTTCATACAGCGCATCCCTTGCCCTCACCAGTCATACTTTTCCTCTCTCATTAGTGTCTCTTTGACACCTTTAACTCTCTTCTTTGCCCTGCTGTCGCCACCCCTCAAACTGACCTAGCAGCCGATAGCTTTGCATGCTACTTTACAGACAAGATGAAACAGCTAAGAATTCTCCCCACCTTGCCATTCTCTTTCCCAACCACACGTAGATCATGCCTTTCCTACCCTTTAGACTTTCTCCCAGGCTACTGAACATGAGGTGGCTGCGCTTCTCCTTACCTCTCGCCCCACCACTTGCCCGCTTGATCCTGTCCCATCTCACCTTATCAGATCTCTCTCCCCATGTCTTGTGCCTTCCTTAACACACATCTTAAACTACTCTCTCTCTTCTGGCATTGCCCCTGCTGACCTTAGACATGCCACTGTAGTACCTATCCTGAAAAAAACATCTCTTGACCCGTCCTCCCCCACTAACTATTGTCCAATATTCCTGCTCTCTTTTTCCTCAAAGCTTCTGGAAAAACTTGTCTTTACCCATACGTCTCACTTCTTCAATTCCAACTCTCTTCTTGACCCTCTTTAATCTGGCACCCACCCTCTCCACTCTACTGAAAGTGCTCTTATCAAAGTTACTAACGACTTAATCGCAGCTAAATCCAGAGACCAGTACTCCATACTAATTCTTCTTGACCTCTATGCTGCCTTTGACACCGTTGATCATGCTCTCCTCCTTCAAACTCTTCAATCACTCGGTCTCTGTGACTCTGTCCTCTTGTAGTTTTCCTCTTATCTCTCCCAACGCTCACTTAGTGTCTCCTTTTCTAATGATACCTCCTCCCTTCGTCCTGTCTTAGTTTGGCTCTCTCCTTGGTCCCCTTCTATTTTCTCTTTATAATGCCTCTCTTGGCAAACTTATTACCTCATTTGGATTCCACTACCACCTGTATGCTGATGACACCCAGCTATATCTCTCCTCCCCGGACCTCTCCCCTGCCGTCCTGCAACGTGTCACTGCTTGCCTTTCTTCCATCTCTGACTGGATGTCCTCCCGCTTTCTGAAACTCAATCTCTCTAAAACTGAGCTCCTTGTCTTTCCTCCTCCTAATACAGGTCCTCCTCTTTCACTCTCCTTTCAAGTTAGTGGTATCAATATAGCTTGCCCAATGCACTTGAAAACCTCTGTTCAAGTGAGGTATGTACTTTTGCACTCTAGACTCTGTTCAAAAGCAACAGTAAAATCAACAACAACAACAACAAAACACACTTACCGTTTTTCTGCAATGCAGCAGCATAGCACTCCGATAAAAATCAACAGGAGTGTCGTAAGAGGTATTGTGGCAATGAGGATATAATGTATGAAAGTCTCTGAAACATCACAGTAACAATCAGTTAATAACTTCATATCAATGATACAACGCTATCATGCAATGTAAGATTATATAAATTTGGTATGAAAAGTGATCAAACGGGATTTGACGGCTAAATTACCTTCAGCCTCTCGAGTTGTTTCATTTGTGCTCTTCACAGATACTGTGGGATGTTTGGGGTTCAAGTTACCTGTCCCGGCATCTGCAACAAAATACATACAGTATTGTAACGGAACTTAGTGTATCTACTGAACATATCTCAAATACAGTCCTGATCATGAGTTGGAGTTTAGGATGAAAATATAATTATACATTCTCTCTAGAGATTAAAAAAAAAAAAATGACAGAATATTTCAAAAAAGGTGAAGTTTAACGTATCCTGAACATGTCTTTAACGTTTCCGAACTCTTTATTTTATAAACCTAACTGAAACTGAAGAAATCACTTTGGAAAAAGAATATATGACAGAACTTCAAACTTGGGGGATAAAAATATAAAATTGTATCAAGAGTATGATAAACCATGTTTTTTTTTTACACGCAGAACAATATTGAATGAATGATTACTCCCAACAAAGCCAAACAAGCAAATAATTAATAATACTTACATAGTAAAAAAAAACCAACAACATAATCTCTAAAAATAAAATAATACAATTTCACCGCTTGGCAGGAAGCTTTATATTTTGCATTCTCTCTTTACTGCCCCTCCATAGCAGCAAAACTACAGTAAAGTAACATGCAATCAAAGAAACGGTAAAACCAAAATAGCACTTCCTCTTTATGTATTACTCCTCCCTCCAGTTCAAGTCAGAGTATGCTCTTACTATTATGGTGCTACCTGCTTTGATTTGTAGATTAGACTTACATATTAGATTTACATTTTGGTGATATTTGATTCTGTCTGCTTTACACATAGAATTATTTTTTTCTAGGTTCCTTGATATTTACTTGTTTTCCCTAAGAACCTTATACTGTGAGCGTCCGTATTCTGCTTCTTGATCTTATGTTCTGGTGGTAGACCACTTATTGATAGCAGCGCTGCACACTGCTCGCTTTTCAAGTGGTCTCTCTCCTGGCTTGAAGCGAGGAGGGATTCCTCCCCTAACCAGAACATCTAACAGATCCTCAATAAGTCATTGCAAAGGTGGATCATTTAAACCCTCTAAAGATAAGGGTAAAGTTAAATGGAGTAAGACAACCTGGGACCCTGAGGTCCCAAAAGTGGATAGATGGTCGTCAGAAGTTGATGACAATTATTTCCCACCCATTCTCTGTAGTTTATGAATGACGGGTAGACTGGTCAGAATTGGAAGTTAATGATTGGATGCATGACCTGCTCTCAGACTTACCTTATGCTAAAGAGACTTTCGTGGGTGAGTCCCATGCAACTGCCCCTATTCCCGCTGAGTTTACCAACTGAGATAATCACTGATGCTACGGGTATGGCCATATTCGACCTGCGTAATGTACATCATCCCTCTTCCATGGAATGGCATTGTCCAGCACATGTTGCTAAGTGGATTCAGCAGTGGATTTGGTACGTCGAGAAAGAGGTTAAGAACCGTTTACACTCTAAATGTCAGTGCCCTGTCCTTGCGGATAAAGTCTCACAAACACTGGTGTTTGACCAAGCCATGGTTGCCGTTATGACACACTCGGGCAGAGAACCTCCAAATGCCTTGGAGAAGAATCTAAAATTTGTCCAAGACAAAATGCTGGGTGCTTTGGGTCCTGTTTTCCAGATTCTTTATTTGACTGACGCTGCCCTTGGCAAGGCTGTCTTATTCAGGATTGTGTGATATTGTAAACAAACATAAGAACTGTGCAAATAGAAGAGGAACTCACAAGATGTAGATAGTAAAATCGTCTTAGGGTGCCACCCCTTGGATATGGGGGGGTATTTCCAGAACTCCCTCTCAGCTGGTTGATAGTATCGCCACAATATAGCAGCTGCTATTTTGTCCTTTTGTTAGGATATTTTTATTTGTTTTTATTATTGTGTCCCTGAAGAAGTCTTTGTCAGACGAAACATGTTGGACCATATTTGTTTTTTTACTTTTTATACATACTAAATAAAGCAGATTTCTTAACCATTTCTTGAGTCCGGACTTCCATATTGTGGTGATACCATCAACCAGCTGAGAGGGAGTTCTGGAAATACCCCGCCTTAGGGAGGAACCCTAAGGCGATTTTACTATCTACATCTTGTGAATTCCTCTTATATTTGCGCAGTTCTTATGTTTGTTTACAATATCACACTATTGTGTTATGTTTTGTTTGTGTAGATTATCCGCTATACTCCTCTGCCATCTGTATACATTTTCCATTTTGTAAGGGATAAAGTCTGGAATATCCTGAGAGGAAGCTGCTTTCATTACTACAATAAGTGATTGTTTTTGTACAATTGTCTCATAGAGGTGTGGGTTTTACACACCCTGTTGCCTGTCTGTCACATATTATTCAGGATTGATCTGAAACTGATGGACCTCAGCACAAAGGAGCTGGGCCCCCAAGCACAGGGAATGTTGTTTGTCGAACCGTTCTTGAAAGAGTTACAGAAACATGTAATATCTTCTCAACTGAGCAAGTCACAGACAACACTCCAGAATAAGCTTAACCCCTTGATCCTCAGGTTTGTTTTTCAAACGACTGACGAAAGAAAGGCCGTGTCTCGAACAGATTTTGGACATCTGGCCTCAGGGCAATAAAGCCCCAAGGTTTCTACCCAGGATAGCAAGATGCTAGAGGTTGCTCTAGCTCCATGACTCACTACGGTGCTGACAGGGGGTGTGGATCTCGTGGACGAGGTAGAGCTAAATTTCCCACATATGAGTACAACTGTAACAAATCCTTCTTTCCCTTCTCTAACAGCAGGTCATCTCTCCATCTTTTCCCAGCGTTGTGCAGCGCTGCAGAATATGTTGGCACTTTAAAAATGTCACTAATAAATAAATTTAAGCTCCCAAATTGCACATTGTTTAAGTTGAATTCCTACAATAAGACACCCTTTTTCCCATAAAATACGTCAACTTCTAACTCACCGACAAAGGAAGAGTTTCGAGTTGGAGGATTTGTTGCTGTTTCTACAGGAGAGAAAGAGAAATACAAAATAAAAAAGTGTTTTCAAAAAATATAAATCAATAAAAAGCATTTCACACACTGAGCATTGCTTCTCGATGAAGATAGAGTTTTTGAATATACGCTGCATTTACTAATGTTTAAAAAGAGCTAATACATTGTAATGATATATTTTAAGATTATGAAACGAACGCTAGAGATTAATGTCTTATTGGATATATGTATGTAAAGAAAGTGTAGATGATCACGCTCTTTTAAAATGTAAAGAGTCTGATGTTTGGGCAAAAAATAGAAGAAACAAAGGGGTAATTTATCAAAAATAATCATGAAGAATTAGTTAAAATGTGCCCACACAGTAGTATATTGGCTACAAAAATAAGAAAAGAAAATACAATAGGAATAAAACACTAGATACACTTATTTAATATAGATCAGGTTTCATAGGTTAGCTGGTGAGGTACCATAATTGTTAGTGCTCCAGATATAGTATTTTAATATTTGTTCCAATCAGTTTGTTGCATCTTTCCCCTTCGGGACGCAAGTAAACACTAGCAAGAAACTAAGAGAGATTTATCAAAACAAAATGTGCTATTATGGGTGCATTTTTAGTTTATATAAGGATTTGTTCATATTTTGCACTTTGCCCAGGATGCCACCTGTTTTTGCTATGATATATCTCCTCCTATATATTTTAATCCTGGTTAAATAATGATTATTTTATAGGATGCAGATCTACAGATGAAACTATCTAAAATACAGGGAGGCAGATTTAATGTGAGCCTCTAAAAAACACTCTTTTTGTTACGCTGCCTGTCGATAATAGTCCTGCAGGCAGGTTAATCAGAGGATGTTGGTATAACTCCCAACATTACGTTCTACTAATGCTTATCTCCTCGCCTGGAGGTCTGTGAAGCTCTAATTAGTGTGCAGGCAAAGATCGAAAGCTGCCAATAGGATGAGCTATTAGTAACAAATCCCTCTCCATAGCAAAACCTCACTAAACTAAAAATTGAGGGTACTCAGGATAAGTCAAAAGAGCCCTGACTCATCATCTCATAAGATTAAAAACTATGCTGAAGTTCCTGTACCAACCTAGCATGGCCCAACACAGTGGCTTTCCATCACAAAAATGTTTTGATTTCTAAGATAGAGTTGTAAACAAATTTCACTCCATTTTCACCTTCCATGTTACTTGCCTTTTGCATGTTTGGGTGAATAGTAACCAGGCAGAACCCCATTCCTTCATTGACTCATGCAATGAGATTACTCAATGGTATTCCACAATGGTGGTTCCGGTGGTTCCCAAGCATCTGGCCTACACTAAAGACCAAGTGGTGGTCAGTTCTACGTTCTACCTAACCATCTCCTCATTCTATATGTGCTAGAGCCAGGGGACTGCCAGATTTCCTAGATTCATGTACAATGTCATCAAACCCTGAATCCCAAGTTCCATATCACCCACACAACTATTTGTCATGAGTCCTTCAAGCACTCATTCATGTACTGAGAAAACATTCCCCACAATACATCTCGTCTTTTCAAAATAAAAGTAGGTCTTGGATAAATAAAGGGTTGATGTGCACCATTAAGAAGAAGGAAGCATACAGGTGTATCAATAATAAAACTGTTTGTGTATGTGCTAGGAAGTCATGTAACTCTGAAGCTAACTAATCTATTCTATAGCTTAAAGGGACACTATAGTCACCTGAACAACTTCAGCTTAATGAGGTTGTTTAGGTGAGTGCTACAGCTACCCGGAGCCTTTTTCTTGTAAGCACTGTATTTTCTGAGAAAATGCAGTGTTTACATTGGAAGCTTGGAACACCTCTTGTTGCAGTCAATCAGACGGCCACCAGAGGGACTTCCGAGTTCAGAGGCCCTAAAAAGGCCTCTCGTCCGATGCATTCTGGGTGAATGCATCAGACGGGCTATCAGCACACAAAGCACTGTGAACGCGCTTTGTGTGCTGACAGCCTGTCAGCACTGCTGTGGGCGTGGCTTCAGCTGACAGCTGAAGCCCGAACCCACAGGGATGCTGTCTGGCCACAATAGTGGTTGAAGGGGGGGGGGGGGGACGGACCTACTCTCCTCCCCCCCCCCCGGCCCCCACCCCTGAGCGGTGAGTGGGGGCCCTAAAAATAAGGGTGGCACATACTGCCCCCCCGGCCCCAACCCCTGTGCGGCGGGTGGGGGCACTAAAATTATCAATAAGGGGGGACCTATTGTCCCCCCCCGGCCCCCACCCCTGTGCGGTGGGTGGGGGCCTTAAAATAAAAAATAAGGGGGGGACATACTGCCCCCCCCCCGGCCCCCACCCCTGTGCGGCGGGTGGGGGCCCTAAAATTCACAATAAGGGGGGGGGGGCCTACTGTCCCCCCCCCGGCCCCCACCCCTGAGCGGTGGGTGGGGGCCCTAAAATTCACAATAGGGGGGGACCTACTGTCCCCCCCGGCCCCCACCCCTGTGCGGCGGGTGGGGGCCCTAAAATTCACAATAAGGGGGGGGACCTACTGCCCCCCCCCGGCCCCCACCCCTGAGCGGTGGGTGGGGGCCCTAAAATTCACAATAGGGGGGGGACCTACTGTCCCCCCCCGGCCCCCACCCCTGTGCGGCGGGTGGGGGCCCTAAAATTCACAATAAGGGGGGGGACCTACTGCCCCCCCCCCCGGCCCCCACCCCTGAGCGGTGGGTGGGGGCCCTAAAATTAACCCTCTCCCCCCCCCCCCAAAAAAAAAAAAACTTATCTCCCTACCTACCCCCCTCACACTAAAAATAATGAGGGGGGACCATTAACTAAAAACCTGTAAAAAAATGAGATAAAAACAACTTACCATTCGATGTTTTCTTTCTTCTAAAATCTTCTTTCTTCAGCCCCAAAAAAGACCAAATAAAAATCCATAATAACCGACGCAATTAAAAAAAAAAAAAAAAAAAACGAGCGCAAAAAAAAATAATCCATCTTCACCCATGGAGGGCTCCGCGCAGACTGAGCTCCGCAGGGCGGGGGAAGGCTTATAAAGCCTTGCCCCGCCCTGCAATTAGGCTAAGAACACTCTGATTGGTGGGTTTAAGCCAATCAGAGTGCTCTTTGTCATTTTACAAGCGTGGGAAAGTTCTTTGGAATTTTCCCACGCTTGTAAAATGACACAGAGCAATGTGATTGGATGGCTTGAAATCCATCCAATCACAGTGCTCTTTGTCATTTTACAAGCGTGGGAAAGTTCTTTGGAATTTTCCCACGCTTGTAAAATGACACAGAGCACTGTGATTGGATGGATTTCAAGCCATCCAATCACATTGCTCTGTGTCATTTTACAAGCGTGGGAAAATTCCAAAGAACTTTCCCACGCTTGTAAAATGACAAAGAGCACTGTGATTGGATGGCTTGAAATCCATCCAATCACAGTGCTCTGTGTCATTTTACAAGCGTGGGAAAATTCCAAAGAACTTTCCCACGCTTGTAAAATGACAAAGAGCACTGTGATTGGATGGCTTGAAATCCATCCAATCACAGTGCTCTGTGTCATTTTACAAGCGTGGGAAAATTCCAAAGAACTTTCCCACGCTTGTAAAATGACAAAGAGCACTCTGATTGGCTTAAACCCACCAATCAGAGTGTTCTTAGCCTAATTGCAGGGCGGGGCAAGGCTTTATAAGCCTTCCCCCGCCCTGCGGAGCTCAGTCTGCGCGGAGCCCTCCATGGGTGAAGATGGATTATTTTTTTTTGCGCTCGTTTTTTTTTTTTTTTTTTTAATTGCGTCGGTTATTATGGATTTTTATTTGGCCTTTTTTGGGGCTGAAGAAAGAAGATTTTAGAAGAAAGAAAACATCGAATGGTAAGTTGATTTTATCTCATTTTTTTACAGGTTTTTAGTTAATGGTCCCCCCTCATTATTTTTAGGGTGAGGGGGGTAGGTAGGGAGATATTTTTTTTTTGGGGGGGGGAGGGTTAACTAGGGTCCCCCCCCTTTGTATTTAGGGCCCCCACCCACCGCTCAGGGGTGGGGGCCGGGCGGGGACAATAGGTCCCCCCCCCTTATTGATAATTTTAGGGCCCCCACCCGCCGCTCAGGGGTGGGGGCCGGGGGGGGGACAGTAGGTCCCCCCCCCTTATTGATAATTTTAGGGCCCCCACCCACCACTCAGGGGTGGGGGCCGGGGGGGGGGGACAGTAGGTCCCCCCCTTATTGATCATTTTAGGGCCCCCACCCGCCGCACAGGGGTGGGGGCCGGGGGGGGGACAGTAGGTCCCCCCCTTATTGATAATTGTAGGGCCCCCACCCGCCGCTCAGGGGTGGGGGCCGGGGGGGGACAGTAGGTCCCCCCCCTTATTGATCATTTTAGGGCCCCCACCCGCCGCACAGGGGTGGGGGCCGGGGGGGGACAGTAGGTCCCCCCCCCTTACTGATCATTTTAGGGCCCCCACCCGCCGCTCAGGGGTGGGGGCCGGGGGGGGGGGCAGTAGGTCCCCCCCCCTTACTGATCATTTTAGGGCCCCCACCCGCCGCACAGGGGTTGGGGCCGGGGGGGGACAGTAGGTCCCCCCCTTATTGATAATTGTAGGGCCCCCACCCGCCGCACAGGGGTGGGGGCCGGGGGGGGGGACAGTAGGTCCCCCCCCCTTACTGATCATTTTAGGGCCCCCACCCGCCGCACAGGGGTGGGGGCCGGGGGGGGACAGTAGGTCCCCCCCTTATTGATAATTGTAGGGCCCCCACCCGCCGCTCAGGGGTGGGGGCTGGGGGGGGACAGTAGGTCCCCCCCCTTATTGATCATTTTAGGGCCCCCACCCGCCGCACAGGGGTGGGGGCCGGGGGGGGACAGTAGGTCCCCCCCCCTACTGATCATTTTAGGGCCCCCACCCGCCGCTCAGGGGTGGGGGCCGGGGGGGGGGGCAGTAGGTCCCCCCCCCTTACTGATCATTTTAGGGCCCCCACCCGCCGCACAGGGGTTGGGGCCGGGGGGGGACAGTAGGTCCCCCCCTTATTGATAATTGTAGGGCCCCCACCCGCCGCTCAGGGGTGGGGGCCGGGGGGGGACAGTAGGTCCCCCCCTCATTGATAATTTTAGGGCCCCCACCCGCCGCACAGGGGTGGGGGCCGGGGGGGGGGACAGTAGGTCCCCCCCCTCATTGATAATTTTAGGGCCCCCACCCGCCGCACAGGGCGGGTGGGGGCCCTAAATTATATTGATAATTATTATTGATAATTTTAGAAAGCGAGCTGAGCTGTCAGTCAGACAGCTCAGCTCGCGAACGCGCATTCCGCGCACATGCGCATGAAGAACGCGATTGGTGCAGCGGAAAGCCGTCCCATTGGGCCCCGCGATTTCGTCATTTTGACGACAAAGGGGGCGCGGCCTAGCGGGGAGCTCGGCGCTGGAACGGAGGTAAGTTTTGAATATAAAAACTCTCCGAAAATTATTTTTTATAAATTAAAGTTCATAGAAAAGCAAGAAGGAAGGCTGGGGGACCTGTCTTTCTTGCTTTTATATGGTGACTATAGAGTCCCTTTAAATTCTATATTAGGACTTCTTAGATCAGGGTGGTTTCTTAAAGTGTAAACTATTGTGAATTTCAAGTAAATTCTACGTAAATTTAACATTTTAGTCCACATTAGCCAAACTGAAAGCAAAGTTAATGTGGAGAATGTTTACATTTCAGCTCTTTTTGGCTAACATTTTAAATTCACTTTACACTTTAGTTAAAAACCTGGTTACTGAATTGACTGAGCATCTCAGTGATATACTGTAAGAGACAAAATACTCATAGAATAATGTAGAAGCAACTGAAAATAATTCAAAAGAGAGAGAGGACTACCTAGAACCATCATTTATCATCATCCAAGAAGGGTCTGTGTTCTGGACACAATGAAAATCAGGACAAGACAAGAATGCCAGATCACATAAGGAGCCAAGACAAATAATTTATCTTGAACCCCTCTGAAAGTCGTCCATGACATTTGTGTTCGAGTTTGTGACAATCTTGTGTCGATTTTGGTTATCCATGGGATAAAGGTGACCAAGAAACCTGTAATATCTGTATATAATTATTAGTGCGTATTTTAAAGTTTTATATATGGAACCATGGAAATGTTAACAAAGACTTCACAGGTCAAAACTTACTATTGTGGGGGCGGAGCCTGACAACCAAGATGGCCGGCCGTGTTTTATAAGAGCTCCAGCACCGGTGGGCCAATAAACACTAATCCTGGCTAAACTACTGACGCCACGACTCACGGTGATCAGAGAGCGACAAAGGAACAACCAGAGAACAGGATGATACCTGTCCTGGACCAAAACGGGACGATATTGCCTGAACCGGCCATGCGGCCTAAGCCAGAGTGGAGCCTGATGCCTGGGGGAGGCGGCCGATCTCCCAGCGGGGGGCACGCTCACACACCCAATACAGCTCTGCTACCCCCCCCTCTGGACTGGCGGGGGTCATCCCAATCCTCGCTGGGGACGATCATCCCCATAACACAGCCTGCAAGTCACCAGACTCAGACTACCCCCGGGACCACTGCCGTGAGAGCTCCTGGTCGACTCAGGGAGAGTACAGAGAAACCTGCAGAATGCCACGCAGAGCAAGCTGACTATACAGCAAGGCTGGAAGCAATATTTACAGCTTTTTGGCAGAAGCTTGAAAGGCGCATGCAACAGCACGCCGATGCCACACATGGATTTCGTCCATCAAAGCGACCACGAGGAGAACACAAAATGGCTACCGCATACTCACCTCAGCGCTCACAGGGCCAACTCTGGCGCAGGCTAGCAAGTAAGCAGCAACAGCCTGTTCGGAACCAGCCAGGTGACCACCCGCGGCACAAGCCGACCCCAGCTACAAAGCAAAAGACCGCAGCGACGACACCCAGCCGAGCCCTATCATGGCGGCGAGGCGGGAGACGTGCCGAGTCGAGAGGCACACATACCCACCCGGGTGGATTCCCAAAGGGTGAAAGCCTACCTCAGGGTTACCCCCCAACATCAGCAACGGTACCAGTGGGAGCAGGTTCATCATGGGGACGCAACATCCATAATGCCCTCCACAAGCCCAAGACAGCGAACCGTAGCAGTGCAATGGTGTCAAGGATTGACAAAGGAGGCTCAAGCGGACCCTCCTCCACCCTACAGGGACAACGATACCCACAACACACAAGGTATCTCAGCCGAAACGTAGGCATAAAGACACCACCTGCCCGCCGCACCACCGGCTCCACCAAGACAGCCCTGAGGGACAGAGATACACAGCCACCCGACACTCATGTAGCCAAAGATAGATCCTTGCTACAGCCCAGACAAGGGACGCCACAGCCGAACAGTACCTGCATGTACAAGGCCCAACACCGGCAGCAGATTCATACGACGGCGAAGGGGATCACAGCTGCTCCTCCCGCATAACAGAGGCTCCTGCCGAAAGCTGGAGTCGGGTGAACCCCCGAGACTGAGGTCCCAGAGACCGTAAGCACCAACCATTGTGGACTCACAATGCGACTTACTAACGATACTACCCTCCTCTTTGCCCTTTAGCCTAGGGTGTATTACCCTCTAATCTTGCATAGTTATTCCTCTACCTAATCAGTGTAGCAGGTCTTTTATATATTTCCTATATATCTCTCATTACAGACAGCTGGCTACAGATGTCCACTTACTGTATAGGTGCCATATACCAACCAGCTACTGCCATACTGCAAAACGTGCCAATATGCTATAATAACCTAGTATTGTCAAGCATCAATCATTATAGTTATGTACTTAGCCTGTATACCCTCATACAAGTACAAAAATGTTTTCTTAGCGTTAGAAATATGTTTAAACTGAAATGCCATTATACCGTTGTCCCTGTAGTTTTGAAGTGACAGAATACCCTTGATACCTACACTTTCTTCTCATCTGCAACCTATACAAACTACAGGACTAAACATGATGCTAATTACTGTTATCGTAATTTTGATTTTTTACTTTGTATGAATCTTGGTGTTGAGACCAGTATAGCGAGGGAACAGAATTATTCATAGTCCTTTGCATTGTTCTTGCAGATACACTAGCCTATACACTAAATCTCTCTCCCAGGAGTTTCCCGCTCTGCTAACTTAACTCAATTCCTGCATAAGAATAGCTTATCAATTGCATAGTAATACACCCTACAATCACCGCTGCTATGGTGGATTACACCGCTGAGCCAGTTTCACACTGTGTGGCTTCGCTATACCAGCATTAGCTAGCAGTGTTCAGCCTATATGTCATTGTAGACTGAATGTTTATCACCTAGCTAACTAGACAGGGCATCTTACAATACAAATCTACTGTACCAGCGTACACTAAGTACGAATGTTAAGCCTGATTTAATAATATATTTTCTAAGCATGTAAATTAATACTCACACACTTACTTTTCGATTGGTTACCTTTTTATTTAAAAATATATGCAAACCCAACATGCCACAATGCTGTTATGTTATGACCATGAAAATCGAGCCTGCTGATGCCGTTGTGGCGATACAGGCACTGTTGTACTCACCTGCATATCAAAAATAAAGAATTAAAAAAAACACACAAAAAACTTACTATTGTACTGTTATTGGAATGCAGAGATAAGGAGTCACTGACCTAAGGAATATTTACAGATGAAATTATTCTTCATGTTGCATCGATCGTCATTCCACTGGAACTTGTAAAGGCCTCCTACACCCGGCGGGGCCGAGGGCTGGTGGTACATGACCACGCATACCTCACTACCACATGATGGCTCATCCACGTACCAGTTCCTGAGATAAAAAAAGAAACAATAAATATATGCATTGATGGGGAAAATAGTATCTTACGATCAGGTTAACACCAAATGCTACCATTTATAAAGTAATTTATAATTTAACGGACAGTAAATTGTGCAGCAGAGAAGGAAAAGGAAGTAGAGGAGCTGAAAGAGGGTTGAATTCATAATTTGTAAATTATTTGGAAAGAGAGAAAAATTTAAGAGAAAACAGACTTTTCTTAAAATATTATACAGACACTGTTTTGAGGTGACATTGTCACCACTATAAAAATGAACATTTGATGAACATATAATCTTTATGAAATATCCATTTTGACGTTGTTGGAACTTCACTGGAATAGAGACACACAGGGCTACGTTGTCTCTGTATATTTCTTACACCTGAAACTTCTAGACACTGGGCAGAGCTACCGCTGTCTAGAAGTGTCAGTTCCCCCAATCATCACCACTCACTCTCCTGACAGTATCTTGTATTCAGTATCCAGAGTATTATGCTACTCTTTTCTATCCAGTTTCTGCTTTAAGATGATGAATTAAAAACAAAAAAAAACGCACCAGTATCTATCTGTCCCTCCCTACCACTATCTGTAGAGATCTGGGGCTAAAGAGTCTCATACCCGGGACTTAGGCACCCAAATCCTCCCTGACCAGCACTGCCTAAGGCTAGAGGCAAATTAATGATTTAATCATTATTCAATACAGGCCATAATGAGTTAATTATTTCACTAGCATTGCTGCTGGGGAGCGCTATTCAGAAATCTTTTAACAGCACATTAAAGGTGCATTACAAATGGTCTGTATTGTACTTAGAAGGCACTGACAGTACATCCACAGTGTGTGAGGACATGACACTGTTGCAAGAACATTTTGGATATAGACAAAGATAAGAAAATGAGAAGCAGTGATGAGCAGCATTGATAGAGATTCAGGCAGGTTTGTTTTAACTTTTAGTATTGATTATGGGGATGCACAAATTGCAGCTGTGCTCCATAAAGATAATAATGCTTTAGAATATGTTTTGTTGGGTGCAAAGGTAAATCCTTCGATAAAGCTCACTCACCAAAATGTTGGTTTACTTCCATCTACCCAACTGTATAGACTCTGGCAGTCACTGGAGTTCTGAATGTCTTCTTCTGTCCTCCTAAGACCAAGCCAGAAATCACCATCAGATGTTGTGAGGCTCTGGATAAGCTTCTCTATGAGTCTTTGCTCTGCCTCGGATCGTATAGTCATTAGATGACCACCATCTCGTTTACATGATTCCTGGGCCTCCTCGAAGTTCACCCTCCGGGAGATGTCATGAAAGTAAACTATTTTGTAGCAGGGTCTCTGTGTCCCATGTTTACAAACGATTTGTCCTATGGAGGTACAAACACGTTTTGCATTTTACCAACATTATTTTTTGTACTTATTATATTGCCAGGCAATTATATTGGAGGTCTAACTCAAAACACAGCGAGAGTGCATTAAAATCATAACTGGGTATAGTACTATGGATTGTCCCTAACCTATCCTTCACCTCTTGAGTAGTTCTTGGGTGGTCAAGCAAAAGGACATCGTTACCCTTGCAGGATCTGCTGGGAAGTGTGAGCTTGAAAGTTGTGACTTCTTGAGCTTCAACACCAACAATAATCTCCACGTACTTACACTTCTAAATATAGAATATTCAGTTATGTGTTCCTTATACTCATACAAAAGGTTCAAACTCCAGCACCACTCTTGCCCATAGGCTGTCTATCTAAAAATCACCTTTGTGATGAATAATGTAAGGCACAATCAAAAAAGCCTACCGTCCAATCTGTGCTGATGGATAGCATTTATATGGAATGACTATAAATGTGCGCTTTGACATTGAAACAAACAGGTGATAAATAGAGCAACATTTACAAAATGCAGCACAAACCTTAAGTAGGATAACTGACAATTATTTATTTTTAAAACATATCTATTTTTTTATCTAAGAAAATTTAAATAGGACACTGACCAATGATTAATACCCTCCACGTTACGTAACTGTTTTAGAAGGGCAGGTTTCGTTTAGGGAAAGTTTGGGCTGGTAGTGAGGAATTACCAATACATAAATATATAGAGACACACAGACACACACGCACGCATGCGCGCACATCAATTGGGAAAATGGGGCAGGGAAATATTTAGATAATAAAAATGTTAACAACAAAGTAGGATTGTCTATGTACACTTCCAGGGCACTGTATTATGATGGTGGATTTTATGATATTGATAACATCTTCTTAAAGGGAGACTAACCTGCTCAAATTAAATAATAAATAAATGACTTCTTAGTAGATATTCCCCCAATGTTAACATGCATGCATTCAATTATGCATTGTTTTCATTGGAGATATGTTTAAAAAAAAAAAGTTTGCAAAAGCTGCAGATCTCTTGTAATCTTCCCCAGCCCAGACTTTCTGTGGCTCTCCAATCACAGACTTCTCAATGCGACTCAATGTGAAGTCTGTGCAAGGCAGGTGCTCTGGGCAATGAAATCTGCAAGGTGAAGTGGTTTAGGTGTTTGGAGCGTTCCACTGAATTTATTTTTGTTGCAAATATATAGCTGAAACAGCAGATGGCGCTGTAGTCAAATAAATGTTCTCATATTTATCGAATTTTCTCGTAAAAGGTATCCAATCCTTTTTTTTTTATTATTTATTTTATTATTTTATTATTAAAAACGAAACACAGTCACTTGGACATAGGACTTGTACAATACAAAAAAGGTTTGATCTTGAGCGATATCCAAAGTTGTTGCTCTGGCTATAGCTCTGGCTCTGGCTATATTCTTTCTTTCCTAAGCAAATAACCGAAAAAATATTATCAAAAAAGGTCAGGATTTGACCAAATGTAGATTTTAGACTAAATTAAAAACATGCTCCACATGAGCTTACAAGGGGTGTGCCAAGTGAGGCTAGGCCAACCTGCCATCCCTTTTTCCCCATCATGTCCTCAATGTACATTTTGTGTCAGTTTGGCAATAGCTTATTAACTGACTACAGATAGAAATCATAAAAATCTACTACCTATGTACATCAGATTATCACTAGCTTTAAAAAAAAATATTGTGTGCTTTGTTAATCATGTTTACAATTTGTATGTAAAGTTTAATTTGGAATTTCAATAAATATATTTTAAGATTAATTGCCTATTGCAGTTTTTACTAATTTTTGTAAAGTCTGGGGTACAGATCTTAAAGAAACGGGCTGCGTACATCTATGTCTCCAACTAAGCTGTTATTTAGGCCAGCTGCCCAGGCTTAAACTTTGTAATTACCTTGTCAATTTACATCAATTCAATTAACATTTCTCAACTTTGTACAAGCAAATTTTAGGGACTACTTTGGCTTATGTTATTTTTCCGAATCTTGGCAATCTTGACAAAAAGTGGAGCTTAAAGCAAGCTTCACACTCTGTTAGCTTGACAAATAAAGTTCAGCATGCTTTAAACGTCACCCTTTGCCACAATTGTCCAATGTAGGAAAATGACATAAGACAAAATACACATATGGGTTCTCTCTGTAATGGCACAAGTCAGCATAAACGATTTTGAGATGTGAGCGGGGATTTCCCGAAGAGAAAGCTACTTCTTCTAAGTTTAGCTAAGCTTTCGTCTCATACTCTCTATTTTTGTTGCAATGTACTAACTTGGCTATCCCCGAGTTAAAAGGGTAATCCAAACTTGGACCTTGTGCTCACTATGCCTAGAGGGGTGTCAGTTACACCTCACTGATGAGGCCCAAAGAAGGCCGAGACGATCGTCCATCGTTGCTGTAGAGAGAACTTGCTGGCATTTAGGTCAGACTGATACGACTTGGACAGAGTTCTCTCTGTAATGGCACAAGTGAGCAATAACAATTTTCTCTCGGCTTTTGCGCGTTCTCAGAGTATATTTTGCTCATGAAAACAATATACCACGTAGTTCTTGCCTGCCTTTTACAGTCTGTTCACTGATGGCAGCCATGTTGAAGAAGGAAGAGGGAATTGTCAGGTTGTAATATCGTTTAGTGTAAACATTTGTTGTTGAATTCCACAGCAATATATATATAGATTGAATAGAGAGGTACTCAAATATGAACTTGTCATCAATATGATTTATGGGGAAAGTTTCCCTTTAATGATATCTACCTAAAGGTAGATTTTAGAATGGAAACTTACAGCAAAATGGACATTAATTTAATAACATGCTTTTTTTAAAGGGCTGCTTAAAAACAACATGCAGAGCCATTCATTTTGTGTTTTGTAGCCAGCTTTGATATTTTTTGTAGATGATCCTCAATAGTAGTAAGTTAGAATCAGAATATTATAAATCAAAGAATGTAGCAAAACCCAACAGACACACAAAAATACTCAGAACGAGTAAAATGACAAACAGACATTCACGTAGACACTACAGGTCAATAGAATATACAGACGTACAGTGACACATAGAAAGACAGACGGGAAAGCACCTACCTGCTTTTTGGATCGTTTCCACTAATCGAAAGCAGAAAAAAGAACACATTTATGTTAGTTATTATTAATGCTGTATATTACTTTGTGCTTTGTTGCAATAAATAATGAATTGCCTTCTTTTTGGATCAACAGCAGAAATAGATGTGTACATCAAGTTCAGCCTTTTTCACAAGTCTTTTTTCAGCCTGTGTACCAATGTAATGATGTAATAAAAGCCTATCCAGTTATGATGGCAGTTTTAAAGGATCACTATAGGGTCAGGAACACAAACATGTATCCCTGACTCTATAGTGCTAAACCCACCATTGAGGTGGCTTGCCCCCACTTAGCCCCCTTAAAAGCAATTCAAACTCACCTTGTTTCCAGCGCCGCGCAGGTCTGCTGGCGCTGGCCCCGCACCCTTGGTGACATAATCAGAATTGCAGATTTTTAGCCAATCCAATGCTTTCCCCTGGGGGAAAGATCATGCCCCTGGGGAAAGCATTGGATTGGCTAAATTTGACAAGGGGCAGGGCCAAATGCTGTTTTGGCCAATCAGCACCTCCTCAAATAGATGCATTGAATCAAGCAGAGCGTGGAGACGCAGAACAGCAGTGCTGCCTACCATGCAGCACTGAGCCAGGAAGCACCTCCAGTGACCATCTGAGGAGTGGTCACTTGGAGGTGTCCCTAGGGGCAATGTAAACACTGCCTTTTCTCTGAAAAGGCAGTGTTTGCATGAAAATGCCTGAAGGCAATGATTATACTCACCAGAACAACTACATTAAGCTGTAGTAGTTCTGGTGACTATAGTGTCCCTTTAATACCTTTATCTCAGCCAAATTAGTTTTTTGTTTATTTTTGCCACATATGTACTTTTCTAGGTAACAGCCAGTTGTATAAATTGTATTGGTTTTCTTGTGATTCTGTGCCCCAGTGTTTCTACAATTTACAGGAAGAATCTAAAGGAATTACTGGATCGGTATTGATCACTTTGTGGTAAGTTCAATCAGATAATTAGGAGGCCTACTCAGGTAAATACATGGAATTAACAGAAGACACATACGGATCAATAAATGATTCACTTATCTCCATTTAATTTAGTTTGTTTCAGTTATCCGGTTAGGTTCAAATTGCTTGTTCAAGTCTTTGTTACAATGGGAATTGGTTGAAGACGTAGCAAAATAAATACTTTCAAATAAAACAGCAGAAAACATTTATTTAAAATCATGGAAAAGACTCTCATAGTGTACCATAAGGCAATCTCCATAGTGTACCATAAGGCAATCTCCATAGTGTACCATAAGGCAATCTCCATAGTGTACCATAAGGCAATCTCCATAGTGTACCATAAGGCAATCTCCATAGTGTACCATAAGGATCCCATAGTGTACCATAAGGCAATCTCCATAGTGTACCATAAGGATCCCATAGTGTACCATAAGGCAATCTCCATAGTGTACCATAAGGATCCCATAGTGTACCATAAGGATCCCATAGTGTACCATAAGGATCCCATAGTGTACCATAAGGATCCCATAGTGTACCATAAGGCAATCTCCATAGTGTACCATAAGGCAATCTCCATAGTGTACCATAAGGCAATCTCCATAGTGTACCATAAGGCAATCTCCATAGTGTACCATAAGGCAATCTCCATAGTGTACCATAAGGCGATCCCATAGTGTACCATAAGGCAATCTCCATAGTGTACCATAAGGCAATCTCCATAGTGTACCATAAGGATCCCATAGTGTACCATAAGGCAATCTCAGTACGTGAAAACTCTCTGGCTTCACACTACAAATTCCAGGATTCTTAGATCAATCCCCGGGTCCCGTTTCTGGGAAGTTTAAAACATTCCACCCACTTTGCGATCACATCAACGCACTTTAAACACAGATCTGGCCACCTGCTCACAGTTAGCATCTATTCATTAATACTAAAGGTGCAGTTATCATTATCAAACAGCAAGTCATCAACATGTACCCAGACTTCCAACAACACAGTAATAGTTACATTTGAATGAGGACTTGACTGCACTTCCATTTTGGCAAAAGACAAGATCCCAACAGGTTATCTCCTAAAGTGAGAATTAGAAGTGCATTCAAAGGCAATTCTAAATTTAAGGTTAAAATAGCTGAACTGGAAAAATTCTCTCAGTCAGCGAAGCTTCCAGTTTGGCTACTCTAAATTGGAAATCCACTTGAATTCACTTGGAATTATCACTTTAGTGGCAAGTCTTATTGGTTAACCGTTGTAATAGTTGTGGGTTTGTAAATACACTGTTTCTAATGGCAGTACACAGGCCCAGACTGGCCATCGGGCACACCGGGCAAATGCCCGGTGGGCCGCGGTGGCCACGGGCCGAGGCCGGCAGGGGAGGTCCAATGATCTCCCCTGCCGGTCTATGAAGGGCCGGCACTATCCGAGCGCCGGCCCCGCTGTATTCCATGGAGGGCCGGTGAGGAGATCAAAGATCTCCCTCACCGGCCCATTTAAATAGACCTGCGGCTGGGGAGGGAGGGAGAGGACCCGGCGGAGCTCTATCTTGCAGCTCCGCCGGGTTCCTCTCGCGAGATCCGGAGCATTGCCATGGCAACGACCGGATCTCGCGAGAGTGAACTCTAGCCCCACAGGCTAGAGTTCACTCACCGCTGGACCACCAGGGATGGTGTGCGACTTTGAGTGCCGGTCCCCCCCGCACTCTCCTTGGTACCACCATGCCGGTCCCCCCTCCCAGGCTAAAGGTAAGAAGGGAGGGGGGGGGACATAATGCCTGTTAATTGTTTTTTTTTTTACCCCCCCAACACACAATCCATTTTAACATTCACCCACAGTACACACAGCACTCTCACACACATCACACACAGCACTCTCACCCACAGCACTCTCACCCACAGCACTCTCACCCACAGCACTCTCACCCACAGCACTCTCACAAAGCACACACACAGCACACACACAGCACACACAGCACTCTCACCCACAGTACTCTCACACACATCACCCACAGCACTCTCACACACATCACCCACAGCACTCTCACCCACAGCACTCTCACCCACAGCACTCTCACCCACAGCACTCTCACCCACAGCACTCTCACCCACAGCACTCTCACCCACAGCACACACAGCACTCTAACCCACATCACACACAGCACTCTCACACACATCACAAACACATCACACACAGCACTATCACACACAGCACTATCACACACAGCACTATCACACACAGCACTATCACACACAGCACTATCACACACAGCACTATCACACACAGCACTCTCACACACAGCACTCTCACACACAGCACTCACAGCACTCACACACACAGCACACACCACACACAGCACACACCACACACAGCACTCTCACACACAGCACACACCACACACAGCACTCTCACCCACAGCACTCTCACCCACATCACCCACAGCACTCTCACCCACAGCACCCACAGCGCTCTCACCCACAGCACCCACAGCGCTCTCACCCACAGCACCCACAGCGCTCTCACACACAGCACACCAGAGACAAGTTGCAAAGAAACACAGTGCAAGCATGTTATTAAACTTGCTTGCACTGTGCAGAACAAATACAGGGCATTTTTTTTCTCATGCTAGAGCTCTTTAGCAGAGCTCTGCCCTGGAAGAGCATTGACCCAACGCTCACTTTGAGACAGGGAGTGTTTGTCATTGGTGATGACGAAACACACCCTCTCTGCCCCGCCCCCTTCTTAGTGGGCCGCTGTGCTCAAAAAATGCCCGGGCCAAATTTTTCTCCCAGTCCGGCCCTGCCAGTACATGATATGTGTTGACCTGTGGTATGCAGCATTGATATGCTGCAGAACAGACAACACTGAACTAATCAAGATTGGAATTCAGGCAGTTCAATTGCCGCCCACTAGTTCGTACAGCGTAACTGGTGTGTGCCCAGGAAAACATGGAGGGTGGACATCACTAATCGCAGTGTTTTTGTCCCCCCGCCCCCCTAGTTTATTGACACTGACCATTAAAGGGACTTAGTGAAGCAGTTTTGGTGTATAGATCATGCCCCTGCAATCTCACAGCTCTCACAGTCTCACAGCTGTCATCTAGGAGTTAAATCACCTTGTTTAAGCAGATCTAGTCACACCTCCCTGCATGTGACTTGAACAGCCTTCCTAAACACTTCCTGTAAAGAGTAATCTAATTCCCTTATTGCAAATTCAGTTTATTTATAATTTCTTATCTCCTGCTTTGTTAATAGCTTGCTAAACCCTTTAGGAGCCTCCTGTATGTAATTCAACTTTAATATACAGAGCAGAAGATAAAAACTTTTAGAGTAAGTTAACATCTGATTGAAAATAAAACCATTTTATTTTCATGCAGGCTGTGTCAGTCACAGCCAGGGGAGGTGTGGCTAGGGCTGCATAAACAGAAACAAAAGTGATTTAACTCCTAAATGGCAGAGAATTAACCAGTGAGACTGCAGGGGCATGATCTATACACTAAAACTGCTTCATTAAGCTAAAGTTGTTTCAGTGACCATAGTGTCCCTTTAATGTATTGAGTTTCCCTCACAGGCCGCTGTCCATGGTGCTGATATTAGAAATGACAATGGCCACATTGTAGCCATGAAGAGATGTTAAGGTCATGCAGGGCCCCAGTAATTCCACTCCCCCACGTTACCATGAGTGACTTTTCAGGAAAGTGGTTCTATGTGCACTCCCCTCCTGGCTGTCGCCATGGGCCTCATCGCGTGTTATAATTGTGTACATATAGAGAATGTCTACAATCATAGACTTCTCTTCCACGTTCCAATTTCATGGAATTAATTCACTACCAGTAATAAAGTGAAAATATGAGGCTGCCTTAAGGAGTCTACAGAGAGAAGACTAATGAGGTAAAGCAGTCGCTACATTTACACAACAATAAACTAAACATCAAATGTCAGAGATGATAGATAACATACTTAGACTTTCATAATTACTTTATAATTCTTAAAATTCAATTTGCTTAGTTCCGTCATGTTTAATGGTATACTGTTTTTACAGTTACAGGCTGCCAGTGCTGGTTTAAGAATCTGAGGGGCCTCTAGCTGACATTTTTTATAAGACTACTTACCTGAGTATATTAACCAGGTGTTGCAGACATTTCTAAAGCTGTACCTAAATAGAAATGATCAATTGTTGGCACATATAAACCAATAACTGCAATCATATATTCACACTCGGTAGATCTGTTTAGAAAACAGTCCCTACATGCATGTGATACCTTTAGCAATGTTTTGTTACCCTAGGTTTAACCAAGTTTATTCACCCTATCTCCTATATATAATATGGAGTTTATTGCCTAAATGTAGGGAATTGAAATCCAACTTGCCAAATTAAACAGATACTTCACTGCTCAAATATAAAATGAAAATATAAATCACTATTTAGTAGATATACCACTAAAGACAAAGCACGTGCATTTAATTATGCTTTTTGTTTACTGCAGTCTCTACAAGCCCTCCCCTTATAACCCCGCCCAGACTTTCTGTGTCTGTCCAATCACAGACTTCCCAATGCAGCTCAATGAGATGTTTTTGCATAGCATGTACTCTGAGCAATTGCTGCATCTTCAGTTTAGTTCCACTGAAATAACATGATTTTACCACATGACAGGAGGCTTCATATTTGCATATCTTTCTTTACTGAAAACTCCAGCAGCATAGAAACAGTAACAACCAATCAGAGAAAAGATATGGTGCCCATAAAAGGCCCTGTGACATCACTTCCTCTTTCACTTCCTCTTTCATGACATCACTTCCTCTTTCTTTGCTGCTCCAGCCAACATCAGGTCAGAGTATTTTGCCTCTGGCAATTGCTTAGTGTATTTTGTTTGTTTTTATTGTACATAGACTTATTTAGATCATTCCTACCTAGGCCCCCTTATCCCTGTCCCTTCACTGTGTGATTTTTCTGTTTTTCCCCCCTTGGTAAAATTTCTTTCCATCTTCCTGCCGGTAGCCGCGAGCGCAACGACTATCAGTGTCGCGCGTGCCTCGCGGGCCGGCCCCTTCTAATTTCGTGGGGTCTGTATGGGGACGGGTGGAGGGAGGCTGGGGTTATCATTTTGCTTCTGATCTAATCCTCGCTGTTTCGCGCCGCGTGATCGCGGGCCGCGGAGCACCTTCACACACGGGCGGCGGCCATCTTGGATCTCGCGGCTCGCGAGATACCGGACGGCCGCCTTCCCCGCTCGCTCGGCGGATCGGAAACTCACCCGACCGCCGGACTCCACATATGCATACCCTCCCTAGTGAATTATAAGGGAGAGGACAAGGACATCCCCTATGTTACTTTGCTCCATGTGTTTGTTCACCCGGTTGTGATTTACCTCAGTACCTGCCACACATACTGCCTCCGTTTATAATTACATGCATGCATTAAGAGACACAACTATTTCCAGCACACGGCGGATCGGGAATCACCCGACCACCGCGCCCTGCATCTCCATTAACCCCTTTAGGGGTCCTCCCTCTCTAAAAGGCATGCTCATCCATTAACAAAAGTGATTTTTATTTTTCTGCTGTGCACTGACACTTGGTTATTATCCTCTCATCGTGCCTTACACTGGAATAAATGTAGGTTGAGCATGCAAACAATCTGAATGGATTACTGTACCCTACAACCGCACAGTATCACTATCACTATACAGAACTATTACTACGCCCTATACAGAATCATTCTGTATCACTGTACCATATAAAGGACATATTATATTACTGTACCCAAAAAAGGGCATACTATATCATATTAATGTACCCTACATAGGGTCATATTGTATTGCTGTACCTGGCGGTGCAAATTTATGTGGGTGTCCTCTGGGCATTTTTCCATGGCACGCCACCTGGGGTGACCCCCCAGATATGCGTGCAAGGTCACTGACAGACCATTACCTTTGATGTGGGTGTCCTCTGGTTTTCCACGGCACGCCACCCGGGGTGAACCCCGAGCATATGCACGGAGGCTTACGCCTCTACTTTACCACTGCTTACTACAGACATATATGGATGTTTAAACACTGCCTGTCAGTTTTACATTAAAGCAACAGTACCATGCTGGATACGATTTGACGGCAGGATTACTAAAGAAACTGAATGTATTGCGTAGTACCCTTCACAGGGATACATATATGTATATTTACTGTACCTAGTGTATGCATCGAACGTGGGTGTCCTCTGGGTATTTTTTTCATGGCACACCACCTGGGGTGACCCCCAGATATGCATGCAATACTGGCAAGGTACCAATAATTATAATATGGGTGTCCTCTGGGTTACTATGGCACACCACCTGGGATGAACCCATCCGCATAGACGTGGGTCCTACGACTGCAGACCTTATGGAGACAGGCTCCGCGCGCCTCTATTATAAGCCTGTATAGTTAAAAACCATGCATACAGCTCTGGCGTACATTCTGGTGAACCCGGCTAACCTGACCAACACCACTACCAGTCAGCCGCACCTGTATCGCGGCTCTCAATAGCCAGATCAAACTAATAGAGGTGACCCCTCTACACTTGGCACAGGTATTCATACTCTCAATCAAACTAAGCAGGCAAGTCAAACCATTCTGCCTGGGTGATCCCCAGTTATATCAGGAGCCTAGCACCCCTACGTGCTGCCCTCAAACACTACTCCCACTGACTACCACTATATCCCAACAGGACGAGAACGAGTCATGGTGGATACTCTCAACCTTCCCAAGATTTCTAGGCAGTGACAAACGCCACAGTAGCAGACTCAGTGGAGGAGGTTCTATTATGGGCTCTGCCCCACACAACTTGAGGGAGGCCTCAGACCCACAGGCCTTCAAGTCAGCCTATGGCCATACCAGTCTGAAAATGCCTGATTTTGTCAGATCTCAGAAGTCATCCAGACTCGGGCCTGGTTAGTACTTGTATGGGAGATCAGCTAGGAACCACAGGTGCCATAAGCTTCAAGTCAAAACGGCAAGGGAAGGGCTCCAGCCCCCTGCCACTAAGATCAAGGGCAAGACGTCCATCATACAGACCAAATAGGCGGAGCACCGGGAACCTAAACCCCGTCCGCCACAATCTTCCGACAAAGAAGACTATTACCCACCACGTACTTTGGACATGGTAGATGAGCGACACGCGCACGCCTCAAGACCGAATACCTCAGGGTATACAACTCAACCCTACCACCTCCAATGAATGGGCTCAATGCTCGATATGCCTCCTGGGCAACGTAAATGACGCACAGTGCGCTGACAGACGCAAATCTGTGCTGGACCGCACCGACAACGCACTATTGGACTTAGGAACGACAAGAATTTGGCCCAAAGCACAAGGCCTACTATTCAACGTAGTGTTCATTGCAGTACTCAAGAAACACGTGAACTTATTCACCATACTTAAATTAACCCAGACCTCGCTGAAACATGTCTTCCACACCCCTACGGGGAAAGGTGTTTCTGGGAGGACTGGTCGGTAGCGGAACCGAGCCACCAGACGTTTCTGGGCAACAGGTTCCAGATCGTATACACAGTCCTCATATTTCCCCCATCTACTACACAAAGGAACCCATCCGCTTCATCTACTAGTGAATCAACGTACATAACTAACTGTTTCCAATTTTATGACCGGCAACCTGTCTCTGTTTTACAGAATTGGGAGACGGCTACCAAGGTCACCTGGGTTCTCCAGACAGTACTAGGCTATGTCATAGAGTTTTATCACAGCCGTTCAGGTCGCCCCTTCACCTCCATCACACACACTGGCGGAACAGGAACGCCTCGTGGACAAGAAAATCCGCACCCTCTTCAGGAGGGGCACAATTCAACATGCACCGGAGGGGAAGGCTTCCTCAGCAAATTTTTCCTGGTCAAGAAGAAGCCAGGAGACTACATCGATGGAACTCCTACATGGTATACAAATGCTTCGAGATGGAGGAAATTCGTCCTCTACAAGACCTCCTAAGCGATAACGACTGGTTTACACATCTGGACCTCAAGGACGCACGCTCGTCAGTACCCGTTGCCCTGGACTGCCGAAGTTTCTTCCGATTCCAATGGTGAGGACAAGCACGGCAGTTTACAACTTCGTGGTGCTCGCGAAGCCACTGTAACCAGTGAGGGCACACATCCGTAAATTTGGGCGTGCGATGCCTCGTATACCTTGAAGACTTGCTGATTCTTTACGAATCCAGGCTACGTTTTGCAGACGAATTTGTCGTTCACTTTTGGGACTCCATGGGTTTTTTGTTTTACACAGACAAAGATCGCTTCTCCATCTGAATTGCGACATCGGCTTGGAGAACTACGTTCCACGTCCGTCTACAGCAAAGAGCGCCTCTATAAGGATAGCTGTCGGACATGCTCTAAGGTTGGATGCGTCTCCTCTCAGGATACTCGCCGGATTGTGGAATTCCTCTCCTCCTCTCCTCCTCCATACAAGCGATATTCCCTGGCCCACTACACTACAGGGCCATGCAAAGACTGAGAGTGAGATACGTACACACCGGTCACTCATACGACCACTGGATACCACTGTCAGCGGAAGTGAGGAGGGAATTTCGATAGTGATTACTTCACATACAAACTTGGATCGGCTAAACGATCTTGGACTCTTCCTTCGGATACGGGGCGATGGATGTACCCCCGCACAAGTGACCCAACCGTTCTCCACGATAGCAAGGGTGCTTCGATACACACACACACCCACAAGATATCGCTCCTGCTCATGACACCCCTCGAGCAGGGCCTACCGTGATTTCCCGGATCGCCCGGAGAGGTCTCGCGAAGTCCCTCTACTAGTCCCTACCTTCCCTCTACTTCCGACGGGACCCCGAGGGGAAGCCCAATCCCTTGTCATGGAAGGACAACTGGCACTAGTTGTCTGGACGGTTTCAGGGGCTCCTGGTCAATTCACAACCTATTGCATCAACTAAGACCTCCTATGGGACTCATAGGCTCCCGGCACCAGGAAAGGCTATGTTTCTGCCTGGTCAGCCTGGAGTGATTGGTGTGTGGAAAGGGATTCCGATCCCTTTACCGCACCTATCCCACTGATCCTCAACTATCTGTCACACCTGGTCTCGTTGGGTCGGTCATATCGATCCTTCAACGTGATCAGATCCGCCATATCGGCGGCGCACATTCCGGTACAGGGCAGACCAGTAGATCAAGATACTCTGGTTTTTGTCGACTACTACGGGGTACTGAATTGTCGAGATCCCGACACCCAAATATTCACGCCCCTGGCAGGTGGAGGTGGTGCCGAGATTCCTTAGGGGATAGCCGGACAATCCTTGTTTGCCACTGAAGCAACTTTCTGCCAAACTAGCCCTCTTATTATGCCTTGCCTCATTTAGACGGTGGCGGACGTTAAGGCTTGCGGTACGGATGTTTTCTCTCTCACACCAGACGGTTTACCTTTACCATGGCGAGATGAACTAGCCTTATTCATCTTCAGTGCCTTACCCATGCCTTGTGGCAGACGGCACACTATACGTGGTCAGAAAGCTAATGGGGTACACCAATATCTCTAACCCCTTCGAACTCATTCGACGGATCACCTCCTGACTTCTTACGTGAACCCTCATGGACCGGTGTCTACCGCAACACTGGCCAGATGGGTCCACTGGCTATTGTCTTTAGCGGGCGTCGAACTTTGTTTCAGAGCCCACTCAGTCAGGGGAGCGGCGGCCTCACAAGCCTTTTCGACCGACGCTTCCCTAGCCGACATAATACGATGCGCGGTTTGGGCGCGAGAGGGTATGTTTAGAACGCTCGATTTCGGCAAACATCTCATACTTCCTTCACACTGGTCAATTCTAAGCTTTAAAAATGCAAATATGAAGCCTCCTGTCATGTGGTAAAATTGAAGATTATACTAGCTTTAGTGTACTAATAATCTTAATTTTAGTAATGACAGGAGGCGAATATTTCCCACCCTAGAGGATCCCTCCCATGTTTTCTCGTGTTGAACAGAATATGCCCTTTATGTTCAGGAAGGTAAGTACGTTATGGTTGTATGTTTGCCACTTAGATATGTGGCTTGAGACTTGTTAGGTTGAATAATTAGACTTGTACCTTGAATTACGTTGTGTTTATAGATTCTTAAATATCATTGCTTAGAATTAATATATATTGATATGTTACTCATTCTAGTATCCATTGGTTATCAGATTCTTAATGTTTATTGTATGCGGACAAATTATCACGCCAGAGTCCTTTCACCTTTTTCTTTTTCTTACAGCGTGAACGTCTTCTCATCAAGACAAAGACTCAACTTCCATAACTCTACATCACGGATCTAATGGAGTTGATTATCCTAATATGTTGTGGAACTGTTGACGTAATATGATTATGTTTATTGTTGCTGTTTTTGTTTTTCGCTTCAAAGAAAGAGGAAGTGATGTCATAGACAGGGCCTTTTATGGGCACCATATATTTTCTCTGATTGGTTGTTACTGTTTCTATGCTGCTGGAGTTTTCAGTAAAGAAAGATATGCAAATATTCGCCTCCTGTCATTACTAAAATTAAGATTATTAGTACACTAAAGCTAGTATAATCTTCAATTGGCCATCTGATTGACTGCCGGGGGGAGTAACCAGGTGAACTATAAAAGTGCCAGTTGCTATTGAAATTGCCCTTTTTGAGGATTGAACAAAAGTGCTTTAGGGGTCTGGAGGGTCCCTTTAAGGCTTCACCGGTATAGTTATAATCACATCTTGGCTAGTTTAGACTCAGTTTTGCTGTTCAGTCAGTTTGCTGGAGTTGGATACTTGACCCTGTATATGTAAGTAACATACAAAATTTCAAAAAGGTGTCTGAAACATACAGAAGTGTAATGAATATGATGCATGTGATGCTTAAAATATCTGGGGTGCTCTATTGCTTTTTATTTGGAACGTTTAATATTTATGATCATTCACAGTTGTTTCCTTAAATTGGCTCTGCATCCTCCCCAAATGAGTATTTGATAAAGATAAAATCTTTCTGAAATACTCATATTGACTGTGATGGAATTTCACTGAAATTACAACATAGTCAAAAGATATACTGAGACAAAATAGGGAGCTTTTCCTTATACCTGACAGAACTTGACAAAATGTTGAGCTACTACTGTCCAGTTTTCACAGCTTTCTGGAAGAAGGCATTGTCTATGTAGACTCCCGCGGATCCTCCACAGACCTTTTCTGCGTAAAAGTACAACAATCACATGACCTCCCAGCAGATGAAGATGGTAGTGACTGCAAGGGACAGGTTCAGGTAAGTAAAACTCCCCTTCCCCTGCACCCTTTGGCCACCAGACACCAAGCGGAGCAGTCATCATTGGAGGTCTTTGCAAAATATGCTCAGATCCCAGATGGAGAAAGAGCTTCAACTTATAGGGTAGTTGTATGTCTCTTCTCCCAGCAGGCTCCATCAACTTGTCGTTATCTGCTTCATTTATACCAGCGCTCTGATGTGCTGCAGACTTTAAGGAAACCCTCTGATTACACTTGAGGGGGGCTAGCTCTAGTCTACAGCTCAACCTGATCTCAGTCAGAAGGAGGAGAGGGAGGAGACAATAGCAAGATTGACAGGTTAGCCAGCCAGTGGTGGCTGGTAAGATGGAGGAAAAAGTTAAGATGCAAATTGTAACCAAAGTGTGAGCCTGTGGTCATATGTCAATCTGGCCCTGCAGTCTGCAAATCTTCCAAAGGTAGCAATGTTTCCCATGATCCGCAGCCAGAGCAAGTGAGCATAAAGGTATTGTGGGAGATACAGCTGGGGGACCACTGCTCTGGGATGTAGAATTTGTTGACTGATGGGGTTATGTATAAATAATGGTTCTTTGTTTTGCACTAAGCATATCCTATACGGCTTCGTGTATGTTTGTTGTGTACAATATAAAGATGTCAAAATGAGCTTTATATATGAGAACAAAAAGTGGCACCGTCCTGATTTTTTTATTATCGCATCTGTGAGATTTCAGATAAAAAAAATATATCTATAAAATGCAAAACAATATCTATAAAATGGCACATTTGCACCGTTTTCATAGATAATCTGAGACAAAATTGCATTTTGCTGCAGGTAGTGCACAGGGACGGATTTCTGGTGAGAATCTATATGCGAGGGCAGGCACTAACTATACTATAAGCACACAAGTATTGGGACGCTTGACCACTACGCCAACATGGACTTTTATGACATCACAATCTAAATACATAGACATTAATATGTAGTTGGTTCACACTTAGCTACGATACCAGCTTCCACTCTCTGGGAAGGCGTTCCACAAGATTTGGAAGTGTTTCTGTGGAATTTTTTGCCCATTCTTCCAGTAAAGCGTTTGTGAGGTCAGGCACTGATGTTGGACAAGAAGGCCTGGCTCACAATCTCTGTTCCAGTTCATCCCAAAGGTGCTTGATGGTATTGAGGTCAGAGCTCTGTGCCGTCCAGTCAAGTTCCTCCACACCAAACACATCCAACCATGTCTTTATGGACCTTACTTTGTGCACTAGGGCACATTCACACTGAAATAAAAAAAGGGTCTTCCCCAAATTATTCCCACAAAGATGGAAGCATAGCATAGGATAAGCATAGCATAGCATAATAGGCATAGCCCAACCCCTGAAAATACCCCTGTACCATTATCCCTCCTCCAGCAAACTTTACAGTTGGCACAATGCTGTCAGGCAGGTAATGTTCTCCTGGCATCCGCCAAACCCAGACTTGCCCATTAGACTGCCAAACAGCGTGATTCGTCACTCCACAGAACAGGTTTCCACTGCTCCAGAGTCCACCGGCCGCATGTTTTACACCACTCGACCCAACACTTCCCATTGTACTTGGTGATGTGAGGCTTGCATGCAGCTAGGTGCTTGATTTTTTACACCTGTGGCAATGGCTTTGATTGAAACACCTGCATTCAATCATTAAGAGGTGCGTCCCAATACATTTGTCCATATAGTGTATGTCGCAATTACACAATTTTTCTCACGGAATCAGAAACTGTTTTATACATACCCTACTTTGTGTCACAAATTGTTTTCACTGCTCTGGCAGCCAATTAAAAAGATTCTCAAATTATATTATCAGAGTTATTCACTAAAATGAGAATTCAAAGTGAAAAGAAAGTGAATTTCAAATCTAAGACCATAACAGCCAAACTGCTAAGTCTGGCCTTAAAGGTAAAGGGACTCTCCAGTGTGCCTATTGCGCATGCGCGGCCGGCGGCGGGGGGAGACCTATTGCGCATGCGCGGCCGGCGGCGGGGGGAGACCTATTGCGCATGCGCGGCCGGCGGCGGGGGGGAGACATATCGCGCATGCGCGGCCGGCGGCGGGGGGGAGACTTATTGCGCATGCGCGGCCGGCGGCGGGGGGGAGACTTATTGTGCATGCGCGGCCGGCGGCGGGGGGGAGACTTATTGCGCATGCGCGGCCGGCGGCGGGGGGGAGACCTATTGCGCGGCTGGCGGCGGGGGGAGACCTATTGCGCATGCGCGGCCGGCGGCGGGGGAGACCTAATGCGCATGCGTGGTGCATGCATGCGCAACAAGTCTCCCCCCGCCGCCGGCCGCGCATGCGCGATATGTCTCCCCCCCGCCGCCGGCCGCGCATGCATTGAATGCATTGAATAATGCTATTAATGCTTTCCTATGGGGATTTCGGCGACGCTGGAGGTCCTCACGTAGCGTGAGGACGTCCAGCGTCGTTATAACACACTTTTCGTGTTCTATGAACACGGAAGTGCCCTCTAGTGGCTGTCTAGTAGACAGCCACTAGAGGAGGAGTTAACCCTTCAAGGTAAATATTGCAGTTTATTAAAAACAATAATTACAATGTTGCAGGGTTAAGGGTAGTGGGAGTTGGCACCCAGACGACTCCAATGGGCAGAAGCGGTCTGGGTGCCTGGAGTGTCCTTTTAAATTTGAAATCCTTTTTGAATTAATTTGAATTATCACTTAAGTAAAGAACCACGAAAGTCAGGTGTGACCAGAATGTAGATCTCCAGATGTTGTAGAACTACAACTCCCATGATGCGTTGCATATAGAATGCCTTTAGAATGACAAAGCATCATGGAAGCTGTAGTTTGAAAACATCTGGGGACCTACATTTTGGACATCCCTCCTGTAAGTGATTTAGATTTAGGATCCAGAGGAGTGATTGATATACCGAAGAGCATTGTGTTTCTCACCTCGTTTCCCCTGAAAGTGTTAATCAGTATTTAAGTAGATTGTATCATAATGCCAGTGGTTGCAGCATAGTCACCTGTCATTAAACAGTGATGCAATCAGCACTATTATTCATGTGAAGTCATTGTTTCAGTCTAGGTGACAGTGTTAATCCAGGTGTGTTATATCTGGCTTATATCCCATCACCACGGGGTCCTACAATATTATTGAATATTGAATATTTGCAAACTGTCTTTTAATAACAATTTGAATTCCTGCTGTCTGTTTCACAGCCGTTCTTGCATCCACTGGAGGCAACGTGTGCTGTTTCTAACTGCGAACCGCAGAAGAATCAATCTGACACTCTGACCTCCAGTCCAGCTGCAATTCTCCTGTACTGCCGGGAAGAGAAGTGAAAGAGAATTGCAAAATATTGGGGTTTATTCACTAAATACTGAATTGCACTGACTTGAGAACCACATTTGTAAATGTAGGCCAAAATAGCTGAGCTGTTATGTTAATTGAAGTTATTTTCCAAATCAGTGCTTTTTTCCCCTAAATATTGCAAACAGTTTTTAATTCACTACAATGTAATGAATGCATCCCATTCTGAATCTTCAACTTGGCTTGGTCACCACAGAGCCTCAAACATGGGTGGCATTTAACTGGCACTAACGGAGTTGGCTACTAATTCTGGATGTGCCTTCCCAGTCCTTTTATTGACCTAAACTGTAATATGGGTATTATTATTGCCATTATAATTAATATTATTATTAAAAGCAATTCTAGAGAAACATTTGCTGATTAGCCCCGGCTGGATTAATCTGACATTAAGCGAATCCTCCCACTTCATTAGCTTAGCCCCAACCCTACGAGAAGTAGAAGGTACAAGGATTCTGCTATTTATTATTTAACCCCTCACATACATCAAATATTTCTTATATTAGCCCCATACTGGGGCATAGGGAAGGTAGGGCAATGTGTGTTTGTGGGCAGTTTCCAGACACATATCTTGGTCAATTGCTCTTACATACACAGGGTGTAAGGAAACAGGGAGAGCCCTTCTGCCAGGAAACCATGATTAGGGCTTTCTAGAGCTGTGTGATATATTGTATGTATTATCATTGTTATTGCTATTACTACTATATATATTGTTAAAATATATTTCATTTGGGATTTTTTTGTAACTTATTACCTGATTCGTCCAATTTGCCCACCCTTAATAATTCCAAATCTTAACTCAAACTTGAACGTCAGTCATGTAACATGTCCCTTCTTTATATCAAACTTTGTCCAATTTTCCTTGCCCTAATCCAAACCCCTATGAAATCTTAATGTCCATATATATTAATATACTCTTCTTGTATATAAATCAGACAATGCTTTCTGTGCACAGAGTGCCCCTTACTGATATAGTAGCACCGTTTGTCCCCTTGACCACACAACCTGGTATTGTGCAGGCCAGTAGGCTGTCATTAGAAAGAGGGCTTATCATATAGACGCCTGTGGATAGATAGTGTATCACACTCACAAATACATTTACTGATTCCCACCGTCAGTAACAATGCACACACAAACCCACATACACATGCATAAAATTGTTGCGAGGAATCAAAAATGAGACCAGAAAAATATGGCTTAAATGGGAACCATCACTTCTTGTGTATAATTATGTTTACTTATCCCTATATTTAACAAATATGTGTTTGTAAAGACTAAAAAACACAGTACAGAAATCGACACATCTCTAATGCTGGCTCCTGCCAGTTAGCACAGAGGGCAAGGCAAGAGAATGTGAAATAGATTTAAAGGGGCATTGCTTCTTACCAGGATTTTGAATATTATGGTTTTTGATTTTGTCCTATTTTTAGCTAATATGTTTTTCTGAGGTGTAAAAAATAGATTTTAAATGTACATACACCACCATACACAATTTGACGTCACGGCGGTGATAAATTGAGGGTACTGTTAAAAAAATGTGCATTTGTATTTGGGCTTTTTAACATTGGCATTGGTTATTCTTTATGTTGTCAGCTGGTAAAGTTACTAAACACATCAATATATAAGAATATCACTGGCCTCTCACAGAAACTGGACAAAATCTCCCAAAAGGTGCTACAAAGTGTTTGTTTGTTTTTAATTGTAGGCTGCTTGTTAACAGATGTTATATTATGATGTTTTAGAATCTCACCATTAATGGTCACATTGTTTTCACTCCACTTAACAACAGGTGACAAAAATATTACTGATTTACTTTAGAGCTGAAACAGCTCTGCTTAGAAGCGCAATGTCTATGTAAAATCTCTAGGTAATAAGTTTGAAAGAGCAGTTGGAGAAGCCACCTGTAGTAGTCAGTATAATGTATACAGGGAATTAAGTTTCATATAATGTAACACTGCAGACACCAGGTTCATTGTAAGCAGAGATTTACAATTGATATCGTCTCAGAGCACAAATTAAAACTATTCTGTCTTTACAGTATTTCGTCAGTCATAAAACCAGAAATAGATAAGACCATCACAATATAATAAACAAAAACAAAAACAAAAAAAAACTATTTCTCCATCAATAAAGCTCTAAAGGATTTGGATAGAATACCGTATATCTTGGCACATATTCCTGCTTTTTCCCTTCACATTTTGAAACAGGAAACACATTTTCTTAAAACAACAAAAAAAATATTTGGGATAGAAAATGTATTGCATTGGCAAAAACTCAACAGTAAAAATAAAACCTCTGTTAACACAATGTGAATGCAACAACACAGGTTCTGTCTGTCTGTCTGTCTATCAATCTGTCTATTATATATATATATACACACACACACACACACACAGAGACACGCGCACACACACACTTATTAATGATTGTAAATAAGTATTGCTTACCACTATTGAGGCTGGCTCCATTACAGGAATGAAAATATAAAATCAGAAAGCTTGTAAAAGCTTTGAGAAGATCCATGTCTAACTGTGGTGAAGCTGCAGTTCAGAGTCCCAGATGCTTATAATCCAATGGTAAAGGTGAGGCAGAGCATCTTTTAGGAATCCCCTCATTGAACAAAGTATCTGCTAGCTGGACAGGGGAGAAAAGGGAGGACTATCTCTGTCCAGGGCTGGATATAGTCAGATCCAAGTCCTCCACTGAGGCTGATCAATACAAATCAATCAAGACATTCTGTTTGGGGAGAGGGATCAAGTCTCAGCCAAACCAATAGAGCCAGCTGTTCCCCAGTGTTTCATTAAAATAAGAACTTGGAAGGGAATCCCAGAGCAGAGAGTAGTATCAGTTTAATTACTTGAAAGCAATGGCTTCTTAAAACCTCTCTGCTAGATTGATGGTTTAAGCAGCTTCTAGGAGGTGCTGACATATACTTCAAATCTACATCTAGGAGGTTCTGTGCAGCTCTGGTGATTTCTCATTGCAGATTTGGGTATTCAATATAATTTAGGACAAGAACTCTATATTCACCATAACCACTACCAACTTAGTCACAATTATTACTGTCCTATACTGGAACCTACAGCAGCCACTTACCTGTCTCTAGAAAAAAGAAAATACAGGATGATTTTTTTTTGCAATGAGAAAAACTGTTTAAATAACACTTTTTTTTTTACAGAAATCCTGTTAAAGAAAAAATAAAAACCGTCCAAACTAAAAAAATATCTAATCTCACATTCTATAAATACTAAAAAAAAAAAAAAAAATTGTATTTCAATACTGATTAAACAAGTTTCTACTTATCCTGTAATGGAAATCTATTCAAGCAAACATTCTCAGAACCAGCTGATTTTACCTCAATATTAGTATTGTATCAATAATCAATAACTCTGTAGAATTTCTAATAAGGGGATTTAAAGCTATTCCAGGCTGGGTCCAGGCATCTCTGCTCACAAGTAGCCAAGAATAAAACATCAGAATCCATCCAGATTCTGTGTGAAGAGCTTGTTCAGCAGAAAACACAGCAGTTTCATATTTTTTTCTGTTTCTAAAGGCTTTTTAAATTCTATCTGAGCTCTGCTCCCTGGGTCTCTCCAGTCAGACAAGTTTGAGAGAAGATCATATGATCCTGTTTTGCAGTAGGAATGATCATGCACAATCTGGCTGGGCAGTAAGAAGGGTGTTATTTTAAATCTGATACTCTGTATTTCCCTTTCCCTTGCTGAGTAGGAGATATGAGTGACATGGGGAAGGTGGGAGAGGGAGGGGATTTGGGGGAGGGGGGTTATTCACAAATTCATTCATCTGTAAATTGCAGCAAATTATATAATACATTAGAATTGGAAAAAAAATTATGTTTGATTATCTGCAGTTACAGATTTGTGTATTTTAGAATGAATGTTGCAAATCTGATTTCAGATTATTCGCTGTTTAATGAATAACCCTTATGGACCTAAATTGAATTAAAATGATAATACAGTAGCTATTTTATATTAACAAGCAAGTTATAAAGTAATACTGTAACATTATGGGAACACTTAAAGGGACACAATATGGAGCGTTACAAATTGAAACTTGTTTTAAATGTTTCTTTTCCTTTTCCTTTTAGTTTTTGCCCCAAATCCTGTTTTTAGTTTTATTTTATTGAGTACATGACCCAGATTATAACAGGAACAAAAAGTTAAAGGGCCAGTTTAGGCACCATGAAAACGTAATAAACTGTTCTCAAGTGGTTTAACCCCAACGTGAGCCTCCGGCTCCCCTGTCCGGCGGCACTCCGCGCTTCCAGAAACTGGAATTTTAGAAGCTAGTTGTTGCCTGGGGGGAGTTGAAACTGGCGCTGGCTGCAACTTTGGGGTTTAATTCTTTGAAAACAGATTAACCCCTGAAGGCAAGAGTGTGCCCGGGGGCCTCATGGCACCATAACAACTTCATTTAGATAAAGCTGTAATGGTGCTCGGAGTGTTTATTTAAGACCATGAGAAAACAAGTGATGATCACATGCATACTGAGTGCATCTAAGGTGCACTTCACTGTGGTAAATAATGGAAAATTGAATACTTTACAGGTACACTGTGCACTTAGATTAAAGGACCACTATAGGCACACAGACCACTTCAGCTCAATGAAGTGGTCTGGGTGCCAGGTCCCTCTAGTTTTAACCCTGCAGCTGAAAACATAGCAGTCTCAGAGAAACTGCTTTATTTACACTAAGGGTTAATCCAGCCTCTAGTGGCTGTCTTCCTGACGGCCGCTAGAGCCGCTTCTGCGATTCTCACTGTGAAAATCACTGTGAAAAAATGCTGGACGTCCATAGGAAAGCATTGAGTAATGCTTTCTTATGGGTGGTTTGAAAGCGCGCCCGGCCCTGGATTTTTAACCCCTTCAGCCCTGCGGGAGGGGGGCCATGAGGGTTGGGGGGGACCTAATAACCCTATAGTGCCAGGAAAACGAGTTTGTTCTCCTGGCACTATAGTGGTCTTTTAAGGTGATGCATGTAAAATAACTTTGAAAGTAATTTACTGCTGATTGAAAATGAAACCATTTTGTTTTCATGCAGACGCTGTGAGTCACAGCCAAGGGCTGCATAAACAGAAACAAAAGTGATTTAACTCCTAAATGGCAGAGAATTGAGCAGTGAGACTGCAGGGGCAGGATCTATACACTAAAACGGCTTCATTAAGCTAAAGTTGTATTGGTTACTATAGTGTCCCTTTAATTTGTGTTGGAGACCAGAGTCTTTCATTAATATGCAGCAGGCAGAGAAATTCAAGAGAATGTTTAATTTTCAACTGAATACCAGCTATTATTGTTAAAAACACGGAGATGAAGTGATCTGGGTGTATTTAGTTGTCCTTTAACTTGTAAATTCAAAATGGATTTCACGTTTTTGGGAGAAATAGTCAATTTCAGCGGTTTCCCAATCTGAAATTTCAGCCTAATGTTTGAAATTCTATTTAAAGTGGTACTGTCACCTCCCCCTCCCCTGAAAAAAAATAGTATTTCATAACAATGGAATCTTTAAAAAAAAAACAACGAATTTTGACTGTGTTGGGATTTCACTGAGATTCTAGCCCAGTCAAGATATACAGAGACACAGTAGGGACTCCTTTGCCTCTATATTTCTCCTCCGCCTGACCTTCTTAGACTCAGGACGGAGTCCAAGAGTCGATTCCTACAGAATTGGCTGTGTACAGCAGTAATGTCAGCTCTGAAGAGCACACTCTCACGATGGTCACGAAGGACAGGTTCGGGTAAGTAAATCCTATGTTTACCGACCCCCATGTCCACCGGACCCTCTGTGGCAATCTCACCATCGGGGGACTTTGTAAATTTGACGAAAGTGACGTTGTGAATTCCCAATTATACTTTTGTGAATAACCCCATGAAGTGGAGGTGATGTACTAGTGCAGGGGTAGGTAACCTTTTAGCAGCACTGTGCCGAAACAAGATTGTGATGTCTTGTAGTGTGCTGATCCTATTCTGCTTGCGTTATTTATAGGTGCTGCAGTTGCTATGTATCGTTGTATTTGTGAGTATATGAGCTATTATACTATTATATTGTATATGTTCATTAGTAGTTTGTGGTATCGTGTGTGATACCTATACATGTGGGCTGTGTATGGGGGCTGCTGGAATTGTGTGTGTGAATGGATATGTCATATTGTGTGTATGTGAGGGGCTGTTTGGGGTATTGCATGTGAGAGGCTGATTGTGGGGTTGTGTGCATGCATGTGGATTGTTAGTGGTGTTGTGTTTGTGTGGATTGTGTGTTTGTGTTTGTGTGTGGGCTGGTCGTATTATTTGTATGAGGGGAAGGTTATTCTGCATTTCTGTGTATATCTATCAGTGTGGGTGGCTTCCCTGGGGTCCAGTGGGGACCAGGCTGGCCAGGTACAGGTCAAAGTCAGGAGCTGAAATAGCAGCTGATTGCTGCTCTACTCCAGTGTTGATTCCCATTCACAAGTGCTGGAATTGAGTGATCTGAAATCACTTCCTCTACGTGCTGCAATGCATAAATTGAGGATTGTCCTTTACCACTGTGGCAGGAACGCTGTTGGTACGTGAATTGCCTGTCGGATATTATGTGTATTTCCCCACCTGTTCGTATCTTCCCGGGTTCCCGGGGACAGGGAGGATCCTGGGAGGGGACATTGCATGCTGTGTGTTACACCCCTTGCATGGGGTTATGCTTCAAAGCCGTGTGTGGCAAACAAAGTGGTTTTGTACCTCCAGGACTGCGTGTCGTCCAGTTAATGGGGGAAGATGGGGCTCGTATTTTAAATGGCTCCTGATCGGCTGAAGGAAGGGAATTAGTAGAGGTAATCGGTCGGGTTACCAGTAATCCGCTACAATCACCTTTTCAGATTAGCAGATATCGGAAGTTTCACTGGGAATCCTGATAGGACAGAGAGGCCTGTTTGGTTCTAGCAGCCTTGAGTGCCGTGCAAAGACACCTCGAGTGCCGTGCATGGCACACGTGCCATAGGTTACCTACCCCTGCACTAGTGTGAAGTCATGGACTAATGGTTATTATGTTACCCCTAGCAGGTGCAATGCTGCCATTATAGAAAATAAAATGCTGTCTTAAAATGCTTGGTTTATATGTCTCTTCCCAAATACTAAATTGGATATTTTGTTGGGTTATCATTCTAGTATTTAGTGTTGGTGAGTATGAGGTTAAAATGTTTTGTTTTATCTTTTTTACTTCCCAGAATATCTGAATGGCCCACTGGTTTTACTTTCTCATTTGTATTGTGAAAAAAGAGCGATGCTTAGAATTTCCTGTGGACTGTCCTGTGAGTTTTTCTTCTATACCGCCTGACGTTAAAGGAAATCCTGTTTAGAAGGCTTCTTTTTGTTTTACTGACAACAGGAAACCAAAGAAAAATAAATAAATACTATTTAAAGAGGAACAGGTAAACTGTGCAGTCAGAAAGAGCAATAGGATTTGTGTGTTGAATTTTAAAGACTTAATGGTATATTGCTTAAAAAACAGATATTTTTGCAGAAAAAAAACTTGATTGAATAAATAAAATGTAAATTATTGAGGGCTGCTGAAAATAGTTTTAAGTGGCTGCACACACTATTGCCATATGCCACTAGGTAGCACGGTATCTTTCAATGACTGACATTTAATATTTTTGGATAAGCTTTTGAAATTATTTACCGTAATATTTTTGGATAAACTCTTAAAATGATTTAATATTTCAAAACACATTTTTTTTTTTTTTTTTTTATTTTAAAATTTTTATTATTCAATTTTGCACTTTACAATAAGTGAACAAATGAGTCAATACATTTCAGAACAGGTTCCATGTTACAGTATTCTGGGGTGAAATAACAGTTATATATAGCTGTACAATTAAAGAATGTCGAACCTTTTAAACACCACTATTACAATATTGATAACGATAAGTATACATTCAGTGAGGTACCAATAGCGTTACTCTAAGGGTTGACTTCAGCCCGGAAGGAGCTTCGTCGAACTCGCCCATAGTTATCACTGTGGACTAGGTATCGTGGAGAGGGGATAGTGCCGAGTCTTTGATATATTTATCCCAGGGTGCCCAGGTGTACGTAAATACATCATACGTGCCCGCTATAGAATGGGAGAGTTCCACCATCTGCCTGATGGAGTCTACCTTGGTGATCCATTCCCTAATGGATGGAGGTGTGGTTTGCTTCCATTTGAGAGGAATTAGGGCATTAGCTGCTGTAAGCAGGTGGTGGAGCAGAAGGCGTGTAGATTTTGGTAGAGGGGTGGGATATAACATGAAAAGGAGGACCTCGGGAGATTGCGGAACCGCATACTTCGTTATAAGTGTCATTATGGTGGTTAGTTTGCTCCAGTATGTTTGAATTATGGGGCAGAACCACCAAATATGGCCCGGGGTCCCTACATCCATTTTGCATCTCCAACAGAGGTTGGATGTGTTCGGGAAGAAATTGTGTAATCTGGTTGGAGTAAAATGCCATCTAGAAATGCGCTTATAATTGCTCTCTTGGGCAATGGTGTTAGTAGTGGACTTAAAGGTGTTTTTAAATATCATTTCCCATTCGTCAGATGTTAATATAATCTTTAGGTCTTTTTCACAGGACTTTGTGAATTCTGGGAGTTGGGCATGTAGGTTCATCTGAAGTATTTTATAGAACACGGTGATGTGTTTCTTTTTCATCGTCCCTAAGAGGGCCCTGTGCTCGAATGTGGACAGTGGTCTGTTACCTTGTGAGAGCGACTGGTGCGCTTGTATGAAATGCGAGAGTTGTGCATAATTGTAGCATTGCATAGGTGTGTGCGTGGGCGTTTGGAGTAGATTTGATAGTGGGACTATCCCCTCTCTATTGATTACATCTTTTAGACGTAGTTGTTCTTGTTGGTTCCCAAAGTTTCGGTAGGCGTGTTGTGAAAGGCCCGGTTTAAAATATGGGTTATTAGTTATCGGGTATAGTGGGGAGGGGTAGGGGGCAATGTTTTCAAGTTTTTTGATAGTGTTCCAATATCTCAGAGTAGGGATTACTGTTGGGTGGTCTGAGTGGTTTTGTCTAATCAATGTCAGGCCCGTTTCATGCCAGGGTATTGTGCTGATGTGAACTTTTAGGCTTGTCGCTTCTATTTGTACCCATTGTTTCTGGTTAAAGGCATTAGTCCAATCATAAATTCTGGAGAGGACCACCGCCTTGTGGTATGTCTCTATGTCTGGTACTCCTAGGCCTCCGTGGGACTTATGTCTCGTCAGTTGTGTATATTGGGTTCTTGGGCGTTTACCGGCCCATAAGAAAGTGGAGAGGATGTGTTTTACCGTCTTAAAGAAAGTGGCTGGTATTTTTATAGGCAGTGTTTGTAGTGCATATAGGAATTTTGGCAAGATGGCCATTTTTAGTATGTGTACTCTGCATAGCCAGCTGAACTGGGGTTTGTTCCAATTTTTTAAGTCCCTATCTATGTTGGCCAATAGTGGGGGGAAGTTGAGTTCATATGTTTTGTTAAGTGTATTTGTGAGTTGTATTCCTAGATACCTTACTGAGGTCTGTGGCCAGTGGAAGGGGTACGTCTGTTTAAGTCGGGACCCTAGCTCTTCTGGGATGGTTAAGGGCAGGATCTCACTTTTGCTACTGTTCATTTTATAATTGGACACCAAGTTATACTGGTCAATTTCCCGAAGCAGGTGAGGTAGTGAGGTTTCGGGGTTCCGTATTGTGTATAGAAGGTCGTCTGCAAAAGCAGAGACCTTATACTCCCTGTCCGCTATTTGTATACCCTGAATATTCGGGTTGTCTCTGATTCCCTGGAGGAAGGGTTCTAGTGTCAGGATGAACAAAAGGGGGGAAAGGGGACACCCTTGTCTCGTCCCATTGGAGATGCGAACTGTGTCCGTGAGTTGGCCATTAACCCTTATTTTAGCCCCCGGTCTGGAATAAATGGCTGAGAGCCAAGTTAGCCAGTTGGGCCCAAAGCCCATGGCCTGCATTGTAGCTTTTAACAGGGCCCAGTCCACCCTGTCGAACGCCTTTTCGGCGTCAATCGTGAGGGTAAGGCTCGGGTCCCTTTCCATCTGTGCATGGTATATGAGATTCAATACTTTGGTGGTATTAGTCTTGGCTTCTCGGCCAGGCACGAACCCTGATTGGTCTGGGTGGACTAGTCCCTGCAGGTAGGGCTTGAGACGGACCGCCAGTATCTTTGTAAAGATTTTTAAGTCGACGTTTATTAGGGAGATGGGCCTATAGCTGCCACATTCCGTTGGATCTTTGCCTGGTTTGGGAATGAGTGTAATATGAGCTTCAAGTGTTTCTCGTGGCAGGGTGTGACCTTGGTTTAAGGAGTTAAAAGCCTGTAAGAACGGTTTGTTCAGGGTTGCGGAAAATGTTTTAAAGTATTTGGCCGAGAAGCCATCAGGCCCTGGACTTTTTCCCAACGGCAACTGTCGTGTGATTAGCGAGAATTCCTCGGGTGTAATTGGGGAGTCTAGTATTTGTCTGGCATTGGGTGGTATCGTCTGTGCTAACCTCTGAGTGAGAAAGTTTTGGATGTCCTCTGGGTCTGGTGGTTGGGGCCGGAGATTATATAGGTTCGTATAGTAGGAGTGGAATTCTTTCATTATGTCTGGCAAAAGGTGAGTCACAGTCCCAACGGAGTTTTTGATGTGGGTTATGTATGTTTGTTGCCTCTCTTTTTGTATCGCCCTGGCCAACATGCGGCCACATTTTCTGCTCTGGGTGTAATATTTATGTTTGGAGTAAAAGAGTGACTTCTGGATTTTTGCGTTCAGTAGTGTTTGGAGAGAGGAGCGCTTGTCCACTAGTTCTTTGTAGGTATCTAGGTGTAAGTGGTGTTTGTGGGTGCGTTCTAGGCGTCTGATGTCTGTCGTGAGGGATGTAATCTGAGCCTCCCTCGCCTTCTTTTGTCTGGAAGCTAGGGCAATTATGTGTCCCCGTATTACAGCTTTGTGGGCGTCCCAGATAACCGTGGGCGATACTGCCGGGGTGCAGTTTTCTTCAAAATACTTGGTAAGTGTCTCACGTAATGAGGCTACATGGGCCGGGTCGTTGAGTAGTGTATCATTAAGCTTCCATTGTGATCTTGATGGGATCAAGTTTGGTATCTGAATTGTCATGGAGAGGGGGCCATGGTCAGACCAGGTTATAGGGCCATACTCACAGGATTGTATGAGGTGTAGGTGCCTATGTTGGAGGAAAAGCATGTCTAATCTTGAATAGGTATGTTTTACCGCTGAGAAAAAGGAATAGTCTCGAGAGCTGGGGTGTGTCACACGCCAGCAGTCGAAGAGATGATGCTCGTCTAGGAGCTGGACAATTCTGGACCTGGAGTTTGCATTGTACTTGGTGTATTTGGAGGTTGTGTCTAAGTCAGAGTCTATTGAAATGTTGAAGTCTCCCCCTAAAATAAGGATCCCTTCTGTGACTTTGTCCACTGCAGTAAGGTATTTGCGGGTGTGTGTGCATTGTTTGTTGTTGGGGAGGTATAGGTTGGCGAGAGTCACTACTGAGTTCCCTATCTTTCCTTTGACTATCAGGAGCCTGCCATCTGCGATTGATTGGTGTGACAGGTACGTGAAGGGTATATGTGCATTTATGAGAATGGCCACCCCTTTTGATTTGGAACCTTCATAGTTGCTAAAGTAACCTATCGGGTAATGTTTATTGCGTAGGGTTGGGGCTGAGTCTGCTTTGAAATGTGTTTCTTGTAGAAACGCTATATCTGTTCTAAGATCGTGAAGTTCCCTGAGAGCTAGAGATCTTTTGAGAGGGGAGTTAAGTCCTCTCACATTTAGGGTCGTTATACGAATTGTAGCCATGGTGGATTGGTCAGAGAGGGGGACGAATTTCACTGCTTCAATGAGTGTGGAGTATTAGGATTGTGTAAGTAGTGGATGCCCAGTTATTAGTATGTGAGAAGAGGTGACTCCAAGAAAATTAAAGTGGGTGCAATTATCAACGTAACAATAATAATAATAATAAAAAAAAAAAGAATAAACCGGATTAAATCCAACTATATACAAAGACTTTGGATAAACCCTGGAGCTAGCGAATGAGAGTGCTTTAGTCTTATGAATGGGTAAGCCCTTTTAGCCGGTGGCTTTCCCCTTGCGTGTTGGGTAAACACGGGGAGACAGGTAAGGCACCGCTTGGGCTTGTATTGCTGCTACAGAGGATTCCACAGTCTATCTGTGGTGGGGGAAGTCTAGTGTGGTGTGTGCGAAGTAGGGGTGGTGGCGGGTAATCCACCTGTTTAGTTAAGAATGGATCTGTGTGTCGGGCGTTGTATTGCTGTAAGGAATTGGGACCATTTTATGCGCTGCGAGTGGGCCTCTGGGCCCGTAGGGTATTTTAGAGCAGCTTATCTATACAGGGTTGTTTATGAATTTACACTAGGTTAGCACTCTCTCTCGCTCTCTCTTGGTCGTAGTATCCCTCGGTCCCCACATCGCCCCCATTTACCCACAACCCTCCAGTACAAGTTATAATACAACAATAGAGGGGTGGGGATGGAAAAAGAGCATGTCGTGGGGGGAGAGGACCCGGGGTCGCCCCCGTGGGTCCCTCCAGCCCCCCGTCGCCCCTGAGGGTCATAGCACGCGGGGGGAAGCGGTTCAGAGGGGGGCGGTAGGTTAGCCAAAGGGAGGGAGGGTAGGAGAGTGAATATAGAGGCAGATTTGATCAAAAACCTGTTAAAGTGATAAAACCTGTTAAAGTAATAAAACACAATCGGGAGACCTTTAGGTAAATAGGCGTCCTCAGCTCCCCGCTCTGGCATGTGCTGAGGAGGTGGAGGCACTCCCAAATACAAGTTGTGTGTTACCTATCCCATTCTAGTGGTGAGAGTCACTGGTTTGGTTCGGTAGGTCATTTTGATGTTGCACAGTCTCGTCTTTCGATGTTGTGGTTGAAATGCCTCTACCTTTTCATCTGTCGTCTCCTTGGCAAGGGAGGGATGCCCTCCCCAGTGGTTAAGTCCTCTTGTGAGTCTCTTGAGAAACCTTTGTGTTGGAGTCCTTGTTACTGATGGGGAGAGGCATGATGGGCCTCATATAGTGCGAAATCAAAGTTTGAGTCATTTTTGCTGGTTGTCTGGAACGGTCATAAACAGAATGGTGGTCTGTAAACAAAAAATAAGTTACTTCTCATTGGTCGTTGACGTGATTTTCTGATCATCTCTGGTGTAAGCGTGTCTTGGGTGTCAGATTCGGTGCGGTTCTGCTTGTTGCCTTTGTGAGTTGCGCTGAGGAAGTTGGTTATCATTACGACGCCTCTTTGGCGGTGTTTGCCATCTCGATCTCTGAGGGCGGGGGTAGTTATGAGGTGCTTGGATCGGGCCGTACCAATCGGGAATCTGCACGTCGGGTATGTTTAAAGTAGACGTGAATATGGCGATATCCTCTGCAGTAGTCACTGTAGCGGTGGTTCCGTTGTGCGTGGCAGTTAACGAAAGGGGGAATCCCCATCTGTACTTGATGTTTCTGGCACGTAGTAAATCTGTCAGGGGTCTAAGAAGCCGTCTTGCTTGTAGTGTCATCCATGAAAGGTCAGGGTAAATTTGTATTTGTGCCCCGAGAAATAGCAGCGGTTGGGACGTTTTTCTTAGTTCTCGAAGTATTTCTTCTTTTGTTCCAAAATAATGTAAACGGCAAATTATGTCTCTTGGGGCGTCTGAGGCTGGGCCTCGCGGTCTCAGCGCTCTATGAGCTCTATCAAACAGAATGTGCTCCGCTGGATCTTTGTGGAGTAAGTAATTGAATAGCTCTTGTAGTAATTTAGGAAGGTTTTCCCCTTCAACTTCTGGTATGCCTTTTAGCCGCAAGTTGTTGCGCCTTCCCCTGTTATCAATATCATCAATAGCTCTGTACATCATGGCCATCTGTGTATTTTGAGCTTCTAGGGCCTGTTGAACCTGCTGAACTTGGGTGAGTGTGTGGTCTTGGTTGTCTTCAAGCGATTCTAATCTTTCCTCTACCCCTTTAACCTCTGCCGCCATATTGTCTAGTTTATTTTGGAACGAGGATTCCATTTTCTGGATCAGAGCATGGATATCCTGTTTTGTTGGCAGATTGTTTAGTATAGCTCTCAGATCTGCATCTATGTGTGTGGAAGCTGTGTCCGAGCTGGCTGGGCTTAGTGGGGGTGAGGATGGAGAGTGCTCGTTTAAAACTTCCGCCGCCATTTTGGGGCCTACTTCGTCTGCGTTTTTCGCCGGATTATCTTTAAAAAATTTGGTGAGAGCGCCCGTTTTTGCTATGGACTGCTTCTGAGAGGTTTGAGCAGGGTTGGTACCTTTTCTGGGGTGTCCCATATTGCGTTGTTCGCCCGATGTTGGTGGATTACCCGCGGTCCCTGTCAGAGCTCAGCTACAGCACGTCCAGCTCGGCTCGCGGTTGGCTCCGCCCTCCTTCAAAACACATTTTAATCATCTGATTTTCTTTATATAATAATATATTTTTTATATATATATGATATATTTTTTGATATTTTATTATTTTGTTTAAAAATATCACATAATTTGAAAAGCTTATCTGATATATTACATTGGGGCCAATGTACGCAGCTGTGTATCCACTTGACACAAGTATAGCTTTTATGAGGCCAAGATCCTTCGTACATTTGCCATCAAACATTTTCAAATAGAACGTAAAGTAATTTCTCGTTTTACCTATATGTTTGCTAGCTGTTTACCTATACTTAGCTCTGTTTAGCCATCACAATGTGTAGAAAGAATTTTCAGCACTGCAAATGGACTGCAATTGAAAACCTTATTTATATAGAGTCAGTTTTATCTAATTGTTATTTTAGATCTATTCTATTCAATGATGCCACAAAGCTCTTCTTCCATATCCTTGATTTACATTTGTTTACCTAATTTGTGGAAAATTTATTTGGAAGAAGACATACCATTCCTTAACCTTTTAGCAGTGATCAATTTGTGGTCAAACATAAACATATGGACGGTAATAGTTTATAGAAATCCAGATGTATCTCAAATGATGCTTTCAAATATAGATTCCTGCAGGGCTACATTGTCCATGGAAAACAGCAACGGACATGTAATATTAATGTAATATCTTTATTAATGTAACTAAAAATATACTTCATTCATGTTTGGAGTATAGCAGTGAATGCGGAGTATGTCATTCCAATCAACGTGACTGCCAATCAACGTGGCTGTTACTGCGTCTGAAGATGGATCTAAACCAATCCATCTATCCATCCACCCATTCAACTATCCACTCTCTTATCCATTCCTCTATCCACCTACCTATCCATCAACCCACCCATTGATCAACTCAATCAACCAATTCACTAACCAACCAACACATCCATCCAACTATCCACCCAATCACCAATTCCTTCATCCACCCACCCAAGAATTAACCAACAAACCAACCATCCAACTAGCAACCTACCCATCCATCTACTCAATCAATCAACCAACCTACCAATGAATTAATTAACTAACCAACCATCCATCCAGCTATGCACCCACCCATTTACTCAATCAACCAACCAACTAACCAAAAATCCATCTATCTATCCATCCACCCATCTACTCAACCAACCAACCACCCATCCATCCACCCCCCTATCTATTAATTCTTCGAACCATCCATCGTACTCTCCCTCTATTTCTTGACCCATCGCTACATTTCGCGATCTTTTATTCGGTTTATTTTGGTCTCGTAGTTTAATTCTCCCTGCATGCATACAGGGCATACATAAGGGTTAGGTTGTAATTTCCTGATTTGGCAGAATTACAGGCACCTGCAAAGTGCATCTTTGTCCTTTATTAGAAACAAAAATATCCCTTCTTTATGCAGGGTTGACGGAAGTTATTTACATGAAGCAAGTTCTCTCCGTCATAAATATTGATTGGCTGAAGCTGGGTTTTGAATAAAATGCTTGCTGCTCCAAATCTGCAAAATGTAACCCTTTCCCTGCCGGTCTGGCTGTACGGGAGGTTTAGTCAAAGCACATCTATGACTTTTTGTTACCCTCTTAAAGATCATGCATCATTACATTAAAAATCATATTACCACTAAATTTAGAATTAAAAATTGTAACAGTTTTTCTGACAAATATGAAATCTATGATTAAAGGACCACTATAGGCACCCAGACCACTTCAGGTCTGGGTGCCAGGTCCAGCTAGGATTAACCCTTTCTTCTATAAACATAGCAGTTTTAGAGAAACTGTTATGTTTATAATAGGTTAATCCAGCCTCTAGTGGCTGTCTCATTGACAGCCGCTAGAGGAGCTTCCGCGCTTCTCACTGTGATTTTCACAGTAAGAAGACGCCAGCGTCCATTGGAAAGCATTGAGATCGCCGATGATGGCGATCTGGAGGAAAAGATGAGGAGGAGAGTCCCCCGCCCGGCGTTGGAGAAAGAGGTACGTTTAACCCCTTTTACCCCCTAGAGCCTGGTGGGAGGGGGGCCCTGATGGTGGGGGCACCCTCAGGGCACTATAGTGCCAGGAAAACGAGTATGTTTTCCTGGCACTATAGTGATCCTTTAAATAAGATAAAGCTTTAATGGGCTTTAAGGCGCTTACTAAGCACCATAATCACTTCAGCTCATTACTGGAACATAGAGTCGGGGTGAGAATTTCTAGTTTAGTCAACAACAAAATAAAATAATAACTATCTCTGGGCACCTAAAGCCTGTCCGACTCCATGGATGGCACTCGTAGGCTGAAACTGATGGTGATGGCTTGGCTCATGACTCTCAGCCAGTCATTGCTACTCAAAGTTGGCCAAGCTACTGTAGAAGTTCACTTAATTTGCCAAGCTGCAGCAGAAGCACTTGAACTGTATGCCCAGGTTTTTGCCCAACTCAAAGTTTTGTTGGACCACAACCACTACAGTAAGCTGTAGTGGTTATGGCACCCAGAGTGCTCCTTTATTTCAGCTTTTGTCTTGTCTAATCTAATTTTCTAGTCAAACGATATCACTGCAACACATGAAAATGTATCTGCTTGTGTTTTATTAAAACTAACTGAACAATGCCCTGGATAATTTGTAAAAGTACGCTTTGCACCAGTCAATGCACTCGTCATAAAATCTGCTAAAGTTAGATCACTGTACATTTAAATGTCTCTGTTCACCTAGGATTCTAATTAAGGTTTGGTTAATAGGATTCATTTAGAAATCTGCAGTTGGGGGCAGTTGACACGGCACAGAGGAAGCTCGACTACATTAGTCTCATGAACACCATCAGTCACTGTAATCGATTCTACAGAATAAGTGTGTGCAACACGACGTATCATAATGATTGCCAGCTGCAGTCCATTACAGGTAGAATTGTATATGCATGACCGATAAATTAATCCACCCCACTGCTTCTATTGCATTCTAGCCTAATCGATAATAAAAACAAGCCTCTTACACCACGTACGAATACAATGAATCACTGGTTATTGCCATTAATCTATTTACTGCAGACTGCTTTAAAAATAAATACCATAACAGCCACGATTTCATGTTAACAGAATTCTAATCTTGCAGCTAAAGCCTTATGCAAAGGTAGAATTTCTGGAAAATCTACCCAAGAAAACTCACTTTATCTTTTTCTTATTTTTCATTTGTTTTCTTATCTACCTCCCTCCCCTGTAGTATTACTGTTTAATTGAACACTATTCCTTCCATGCTCAATGCACTGTGTTACTCCTAGTTAGCAATGGTGATGGGAGATTAGGCAGTTAATCTAATCATTCAGATTTAGCTCTAGGGGCTAGCTTAGAGGATTCTCTTTAAAGACCTTTCTGAGCTATTATAGACCATCTACTAGTTCAGCACTTCTGGATACAAGCTATGAAATAGGAAAAAAGGGATGGCTGTCGGCTTGTGATACATACAACTTTATATCACCTTATTGACACATTTTATCACAGCATCACTCCGGATTCTGTATTCCCTGCCTACACCCATAGATTTAGAGGGAATTTCTCTGCCCCTGGCAATTTGATATAATAGGTGACTGTATTACCATTATCACATTATTAGCCAGTATGGGGGATTCAGTATAGTGTCCCTTTGTTATTTTGCAAAGGATTCAATAAAGACAAATTTAAATTATTTTTACAAAGGGCACTAGTTACGGTATTAGGAAGCATCATTTTGCTCCTTCTTTTCCCTCTGACATACACACTATTACACCCCTAGCTAAATGTTAGAGCTACGAATTGTTGCACGCTTAGTGCATGCTGTATCCACAAGCTGTCCATAATGTTAGTTAATAGTTGTCAATATTTGATTGGTAATTAATGATACTCCCCTTAGACTTCCCTTATTGCTAGTCTTGTTTAATAAAGAGAAGACATTTTTCTGAAAGGACTCCCTTGTATGTCTCTCAAGAGTGTCCCCAAAGTACTTGGAGTGTGGCACAGTCTGGATAGAACTATACCATAATAAGTCCATGGCAGAAGGTCTGGTGATCACCAACGAGTATGTTCCAATAAATATTATATTAGATTGTTCACTATTTTACTTGGTGGTCGAAGGTCCAAACAACAGGCCTTGATATAGCAGGGTAGTACTTTTAGATGTTATTGACTTTTGTAGTTTTACAAATGACTGGACTGACATTTGACATATTTTTGATATTTCTTGTTGGAATATGAACAATTTATCGAGTGAATTGATAGTTCACCAACAGAAGAAAAAAAACTTCTACCAAGCCAGAAGAGTGAGTACGTATTTTACTATTATAATACATTCTTTGTGGTCTCCTGATAGCAGATAAACAAAGTTTATGATTTAATGAGCAAATCTCAATTGCATCCCTTGGGACTGGATTAATAGCCAGAGATAGTAGCCGTACGCTATTCTCCTGAGTCAGGCAAAGCTTCCAGCTTCAAATAACAATATGTGTGGGGCATTGCAATTCTGCTACAATTAAAATGACATACATTAACCTGAACATAACATGATTACAGGTTGTTACATTCCTACAGTCCTATAATATCGGTGTATCTGCTTAATTTACGGTCACTTGCAAGTACAGCTGCGCACAAGTGGGTAGCACTAAAAAACATTAAGGCTATATTCAGTCTTATAATTTATGAAGAACATTAGCCCCTATTCTCAATCCCATTAACCTTGATTATAAAATAGGGAAAGGTAGTAGGGTTTACTGGCCACTTACCTGCCCAAGCAGATGATTACTTGTTTACTTTTTGATTACCCTGAATATCAATGATCAAATGTATTCTATCTCCCCCCACAAACTCCATGAAGAAAAAGTTAATATAATCCACTTAAAAGGCAGGCTCCAGACCTCTAAGAGTACTCCAGCTTGCTAAAGTGCTTTATGTGTATAACAAAACATGTTGGTATATCAACAAATTAAAACATTTTTCAAAATATTAAATCATTTTAAAAAAGTTTATCCAAAAATATTAAAGGGATACCTTACAACACATCAGCTTGCTCAAGTCTGTGTCCTCTTTCTTCTTATAAAAAAAAATTAGCACGTTCACAAATTAACCTTACTGCCCCCCTTCCCAGACCCCTCCCCCCCCCACTCCCACCAGGCTGTAAATCAGACAACTGGTCTGGTTACGTCGGGGTTGTTTAGCTCAGTGGAGCTAAACTCAAGAAGCAGACCACTGCTCAGAGCACCTGCCTTGCAAAGACTTTACACTGAGCTGCGTTGGGAAGTCTGTGATAGGACAGCCACAGAAAGTCTGGGCATAGTAAGAAGGGCAGGGCTTGTAAACGCGTTAGACAAGAGATCTACAGCTTTTGCAATAGTATCTAGATATATCCCCAATGGAAAAAAAAAGCAAGCACGTTTTCATTCAGGGTATCTAATAAACCATGATGTTTTTTTAGGCAGTGGAGTGTTTTTTTGTAAATATATAGTTTTGCTTATGCCTATAGACATGATAGTAAAAAATGAAAACTTCTCAGGCACTCACTGTGATTGTATCCAGGCAGATTTATTTGCAACGTTTCGACCTGTCAATCATCATGCTTGATAAAGACCTTGACAGGTCGAAACGTTGCAAATAAATCTGCCTGGATACAATCACAGTGAGTGCCTGAGATTTTTTCTTTTCATGTATATTTCGTGTGCTTTTTTTTGCTGACCCATGCTCAGTAGCACCCTGGATTGGTATATTGTGGCTGAGTGCGACCCTATCTCTTTTTTTCATTATAGACATGATAGTGTCTAACAATTTATAATCTCTTGAGTCATACAGTTTAAAAAACTTTTTAGGCACATAATATTTTTTTGAACATCGTCACCTTCTGGAAGAAAAAGGGAAAAGAAAAAAAAAAGAGAAAAAACCCCCAAAACTTTACATCCCCTGGCCTGTCCCTATTTAATGCTAAACAAATACCTAATAAGGTCTAGACGTTGCTGGAATAAAATCTCCGCATCTACAAATCTGGTGTTGTGGCTCTGTTTACTGCTTTACCTTTTGTCCTCTTTATGTCTAATACAAATAAAGAATTTTTAAAAATAATAGCTGAATAACACCCGATTAACTTTTAAACAGCAATGATCTCACAAACAGAAGGTTATTTAGATAGAAACGGAATATTTGAAGTCTAAGAAAATCACAAGGGATATTGAATCAAAGCAATTTGGCAACACTTACTGGAGAGAAATTAACCATTTTTGCATTGATGCACTTTATGGCAGATAAAAACATTATTTACTTTTAAACCTGCCAACTCATCAATTATTGAGCAGGGATATGCTTTCTGCTTTAAAAAAAAATCATAAAAATATAATGAAAAGTCATAAATTCATCGATAACAAATGCAACAAATTCCAATCACATTTTCTTGGAACAGAAGATTTTACTTGGTGAGCGGTTTCAGAAATGCAATTAGTAAATATAAAAACATAAGAACTGGAGGTAACAAGAAGCAGCTTTAATGAATCATATTGACGTTACTTTGACAACTTAGACAACCATAGATAAGTGCTGACTTGGATTACTCTGTGCAACTTTGCTTAACGTTCTTCTTTGCCAATCAGCGGTGCCGCTGCCCAATTCTGTAAAAGCCTTCTGTTTCAGAGAATTTTAGAAAACGGAAAGCAGAGAGGCAGGGAGCTTCTGCCCTGGAACAAAGACTTTGGGGTTAAACCGTTTCAGACCAGTTGAACCCCCTAACGTGAGCCAGTGCCAGGACCACTTTTCGATTAACTGGTTATGGTCTACATAGATAGGCAGATAGACAGATAGATAGGCAGATAGACAGATAGATAGGCAGATAGACAGATAGATAGGCAGATAGACAGATAGATAGGCAGATAGACAGATAGATAGGCAGATAGACAGATAGATAGGCAGATAGACAGATAGATAGGCAGATAGACAGATAGATAGGCAGACAGATAGATAGGCAGACAGATAGATAGGCAGACAGATAGATAGGCAGACAGATAGATAGGCAGACAGATAGATAGGCAGACAGATAGATAGGCAGACAGATAGATAGGCAGGCAGATAGATAGGCAGACAGATAGATAGGCAGACAGATAGGCAGGCAGATAGATAGGCAGGCAGATAGATAGGCAGGCAGATAGATAGGCAGGCAGATAGATAGGCAGGCAGATAGATAGGCAGGCAGATAGATAGGCAGGCAGATAGATAGGCAGATAGGCAGATAGATAGGCAGATAGATAGATAGATAGATAGGCAGATAGATAGATAGATAGATAGGCAGATAGATAGATAGGCAGATAGATAGATAGATAGGCAGATAGATAGATAGATAGGCAGATAGATAGATAGATAGGTAGGTAGATAGGCAGATAGGTAGGTAGATAGGCAGATAGATAGATAGATAGGCAGATAGATAGGTAGGTAGATAGGCAGATAGGTAGGTAGATAGGCAGATAGATAGGCAGATAGATAGATAGGCAGATAGATAGATAGGCAGATAGATAGATAGGCAGATAGATAGATAGATAGGCAGATAGATAGATAGATAGGCAGATAGATAGATAGATAGGCAGATAGATAGATAGATAGGCAGATAGATAGATAGGCAGATAGATAGATAGGCAGATAGATAGATAGGCAGATAGATAGATAGGCAGATAGATAGATAGGCAGATAGATAGATAGGCAGATAGATAGATAGGCAGATAGATAGGCAGGTAGATAGATAGGCAGGTAGATAGATAGGCAGGTAGATAGATAGGCAGGCAGATAGATAGGCAGGCAGATAGATAGGCAGGCAGATAGATAGGCAGGCAGATAGATAGGCAGGCAGATAGATAGGCAGGCAGATAGATAGGCAGGCAGATAGATAGATAGGCAGATAGATAGATAGATAGGCAGATAGATAGATAGATAGGCAGATAGATAGGCAGATAGATAGGCAGGCAGATAGATAGATAGATAGATAGATAGGCAGGCAGATAGATAGATAGATAGATAGATAGGCAGGCAGATAGATAGATAGATAGATAGGCAGGCAGATAGATAGATAGATAGGCAGGCAGATAGATAGATAGGCAGATAGATAGGCAGATAGATAGATAGATAGGCAGGCAGATAGATAGATAGATAGATAGGCAGGCAGATAGATAGATAGATAGATAGATAGATAGATAGGCAGATAGGCAGATAGATAGATAGGCAGATAGGCAGATAGATAGATAGATAGGCAGATAGGCAGATAGATAGATAGATAGGCAGATAGGCAGATAGATAGATAGGCAGATAGATAGATAGATAGGCAGGTAGGTAGATAGGTAGGTAGATAGGCAGATAGGCAGATAGATAGGCAGATAGATAGGCAGATAGGCAGATAGGCAGATAGGCAGATAGATAGATAGGCAGATAGATAGATAGGCAGATAGATAGGCAGATAGATAGATAGGCAGATAGATAGATAGGCAGATAGATAGATAGGCAGATAGATAGATAGGCAGATAGATAGATAGGCAGGTAGATAGATAGGCAGGTAGATAGATAGGCAGGTAGATAGATAGGCAGGTAGATAGATAGGCAGGTAGATAGATAGGCAGGTAGATAGATAGGCAGGTAGATAGATAGGCAGGTAGATAGATAGGCAGGTAGATAGATAGGCAGGTAGATAGATAGGCAGGCAGATAGATAGGCAGGCAGATAGATAGGCAGGCAGATAGATAGGCAGGCAGATAGATAGGCAGGCAGATAGATAGGCAGGCAGATAGATAGGCAGATAGATAGATAGATAGGCAGATAGATAGATAGATAGGCAGATAGATAGATAGATAGGCAGATAGATAGATAGATAGGCAGATAGATAGGCAGATAGATAGGCAGGCAGATAGATAGATAGATAGATAGGCAGGCAGATAGATAGATAGATAGATAGGCAGGCAGATAGATAGATAGATAGATAGGCAGGCAGATAGATAGATAGATAGATAGGCAGGCAGATAGATAGATAGATAGATAGGCAGGCAGATAGATAGATAGGCAGATAGATAGGCAGATAGATAGATAGATAGATAGGCAGGCAGATAGATAGATAGATAGATAGATAGGCAGATAGGCAGATAGATAGATAGGCAGATAGATAGATAGATAGGCAGATAGGCAGATAGATAGATAGATAGGCAGATAGGCAGATAGATAGATAGATAGGCAGATAGGCAGATAGATAGATAGATAGGCAGATAGATAGATAGATAGGCAGATAGATAGATAGGCAGATAGATAGGCAGATAGATAGGCAGATAGATAGGCAGATAGATAGGCAGATAGATAGGCAGATAGATAGGCAGATAGATAGGCAGATAGATAGGCAGATAGATAGGCAGATAGATAGGCAGATAGATAGGCAGATAGATAGGCAGATAGATAGGCAGATAGATAGGCAGATAGATAGGCAGATAGATAGGCAGATAGATAGGCAGATAGATAGGCAGATAGATAGGCAGATAGATAGGCAGATAGATAGATAGGCAGATAGATAGATAGGCAGATAGATAGATAGGCAGATAGATAGATAGGCAGATAGATAGATAGATAGGCAGATAGATAGATAGATAGGCAGATAGATAGATAGATAGGCAGATAGATAGATAGATAGGCAGATAGATAGATAGATAGGCAGATAGATAGATAGATAGGCAGATAGATAGATAGATAGGCAGATAGATAGATAGATAGGCAGATAGATAGATAGATAGGCAGATAGATAGATAGATAGGCAGATAGATAGATAGATAGGCAGATAGATAGATAGGCAGATAGATAGATAGGCAGATAGATAGATAGGCAGATAGATAGGCAGATAGATAGGCAGATAGATAGATAGATAGGCAGATAGATAGATAGATAGGCAGATAGATAGATAGATAGGCAGATAGATAGATAGATAGGCAGATAGATAGATAGGCAGATAGATAGATAGATAGATAGATAGGCAGATAGATAGATAGATAGATAGATAGGCAGATAGATAGATAGATAGATAGATAGGCAGATAGATAGATAGATAGATAGATAGGCAGATAGATAGATAGATAGATAGATAGATAGGCAGATAGATAGATAGATAGATAGATAGGCAGATAGATAGATAGATAGATAGATAGGCAGATAGATAGATAGATAGATAGATAGATAGATAGATAGATAGGCAGATAGATAGATAGATAGATAGGCAGATAGATAGATAGATAGATAGGCAGATAGATAGATAGATAGATAGGCAGATAGATAGATAGATAGATAGGCAGATAGATAGATAGATAGATAGGCAGATAGATAGATAGATAGATAGGCAGATAGATAGATAGATAGATAGGCAGATAGATAGATAGATAGATAGGCAGATAGATAGATAGATAGATAGGCAGATAGATAGATAGATAGGTAGGCAGATAGATAGATAGATAGATAGATAGATAGATAGATAGATAGATAGATAGATAGATAGATAGGCAGATAGATAGATAGATAGATAGATAGGCAGATAGATAGATAGATAGATAGATAGATAGATAGGCAGATAGATAGATAGATAGATAGATAGGCAGATAGATAGATAGATAGATAGATAGATAGGCAGATAGATAGATAGGCAGATAGATAGATAGATAGATAGGCAGATAGATAGATAGATAGATAGGCAGATAGATAGATAGATAGATAGGCAGATAGATAGATAGATAGGCAGATAGATAGATAGATAGGCAGATAGGCAGATAGATAGATAGATAGATAGGCAGATAGATAGATAGATAGATAGGCAGATAGATAGGCAGATAGATAGGCAGATAGATAGATAGATAGGCAGATAGATAGATAGATAGATAGATAGGCAGATAGATAGATAGATAGGCAGATAGATAGATAGATAGGCAGATAGGCAGATAGATAGATATTTCAAGCCTCTATCTATGTTGATCTCTAATGCAAGATAAACATGGCAAATGCTTACTAACCTATTTTGATACAGTCCTGGTTTGGAGGCCCACTTTTAAACACAATACTTGTGGACTCACGGATTATCCTAAAAGAGTCTTTAAACATAAAATATCATACAGCTTATCACAGTATTTCCAAAGGAGTATCCATAAATAATTATAGGGTTTATCACATGGTTTAAAAGAGAATTATTGAAGCTGACGAACAGCCTTTACATCTTCCAGAACTTCTATGTCTTTGTGAGATGGACAAGACCTGCAGAGAAAAAACAAAACATAATTTACGGTTTAACAATTTGGTTCAATTTGCAATGGATTTAACCTTTTTATTTAGCAGATACCAAGTATTTTAAAATGTTTATACATCAGAATTATCTCTGTAGTTGAAGACACAACGGATTTTTTTGGCATTTGGCTACTTTGGCCCAAAATTTGAAATTAAAGGGACACTATGCATCACAACCACTGCAGTATAAATGCGGCAAAGAGACAGTCTCAGCATTTTCCACACTGCCTTTTTTGAGAGCTTCTAGAGGGGCTTCATTGTGCGGTTCTGCAATATTTGAAGGCCTAACATACGCTGTCTTCATGCTCAGGATAAAGGCACCAAACCCTTTGAGATGCTGCTTGGCAAAGTGCATGCATCCTACAGCATTCTAGTTTATAATTTCATATAACTGCTTCCCCAGTCAGTTGTCATGTGTAATAAAAGGGGGAGATCCTGCTAATTAACAGCCCACTCATACACATTTGGTGATCAAATAGGAGACTTAGCTGCCCACTTAAGAGGGGATTACCAAGACCTTTTAAGAAGTCCTCCCTTACTGTACATTTAGAAAGGTGATAGAATGTAGCCAGTGGCGGTCTCCTGCTTATGGATGGGTTCATGAGACCCCTGCATTCATTTAACTGTACCTCACCTTCTTAATTACCTTCACAATGATGTATCAGTAGGGGTTTTTCAGTCTGTGCCCCTCCCTTGCTGTAAAACTGTTTAAGACTCTTATTTCACAACACTGCTAGTGCTCACCCGGCTATTAGGGAGTCCTGGAAACCCCTTTTCAGTTTTTGTTAACTTGTTAACACATTACTTGCTGGCACATCCATAGGCTGTTTATTAAAAGGACTAACTGAATGTCTCATCGCAGAACGGCACAATGGAAAAGTTAAAGAAACGCTGGTAAAATATGGCGAATACTGTTACTGTTAGGGCGAAACTTCCCAAGAGAAGAATTAGCAACTTGGAATAAACCGTTTCGATTAATTAATAAATTAAGTCCTTTTCTGCATGTTAGGGGCTTGAATGCTGTTTAGATCTATCTCAGTGATAGCAATTACAAAGCACTAAGCAAGAAACACAACAAGCACATAGGGACTGTGCTATTCGATTATTCATGAATAGATTTGTTTTCACAAGGGAGGAAACTCTAAACCTCACATTAAACAGCAAAATTAAATGTCCCAATGCTCATATTCTTTTTTTGTTTATATAAATTTATTTTCATTTTCAAAGACACACTACGTCTAAGGTAAAGAATTACACACTTAAATTAATTAAAACACTAAGCAAATCCTGGTGGTAGTATTATTCGTTATACCGTTCAGCTCTCTATTACCCACAGAAAGTTTTACAGCTAGTGACTAAAAAGTAGTTGGTAAAAGAAGGATATTGCAAGTGGCATCGAAATGTCCTGATGCCATATTTTGCTACATGGTCATCAAGTGGGCTCAGTAAACAAACAGCCATTTCTGTAGAGGTGTGGGATTTGGCTCAGGATGGAATCAGATTCTGTTGTCGTGTATCAACTGTCCGCAGAATGTGGGAGACAGAGGAGGTGGCCTTGATTTCAAGTTAGGCCAGAGGTAAATATTTAATTTTGAATAAAAAAAAAAACACTTTTGTTTGCGTCATGTTCTGTCAGATACAGGTAAGGTTCTTGCAGAGTCCCTTTACGAACAATAGCAATCACTCCTGTCCTCACAGTCTGGCCTTAGAAACCTTTGATGGCTCACCGATTTAGCAAGCAGTTAGCTTATCAGCTCAGAGTAGGATAAATTCACTTTATTATCTGGAATCATAAAACTTACTTACATCCAGGATGATTGTCACCATAGAATATAAAGGAATACATGGAACACTATAGAATACTGGATACTAGTTTCCACTTTGGAGTCAAGAAGAATTGTTTCTCCTTTATTTATTTACTGCTGTCTCATCATCGATAGCAACAAGGATATGGGAAAGGCTGAATTTGATGGATTTGGGTCTTATTTGAAACCTAAATTCCTACGCAGACAATGTAGCTAGATGTCTGGGTGTCTGAGTGCTGGAACAATTTGAATGGACCCTGCAAATGGTAAAGTTCTTTTTCTGCAGAGGCCATGGATAAGAGGGGGCTTTGTGGTAGCCCCTGGTGACCTCTCTGTTCCTTCTCCCTGTGATCCCTCAGTGTAGTGATTGGACATGATTTCTGATTTTCCTCGATTAAGCTATAAAGAGCTTTTTACAAAATCCCAGAAATTAAATATATTTCAGCTTTATTGTTCCAAAAAAATTAAAAATTATAATTATATATATATATATATATATATATACATACACACACTGCCGGGCCAAAAAAAAGTCACCATCAAAACAATAGGTCGCACACTCTTATATTTCGTTGGACCGCCTTTAGCTTTGATTACGGCACGCATTCGCATAAGTCTTCTACAATGTCACAAGATGTATTTCCGTCCAGTGCTGCATTCATTTTTCACCAAGATCTTGTATTGATGATAGGAGAGTCTGACCACTGTGCAAAGCCTTCTCCAGCACATCCCAAAGATTCTCAATGGGATTCTCTCAGGTAGTCAGCTGAGATCATTCTTTTGGCACATAATGTTGCTGAACCTAGACCTGACCAACTGCAGCAACCCCAGATCTTAGCACTGCTCCCACCGGCTTGTACAGTAGGCACTAGGCATGATGGGTGCATCACTTCATCTGCCTCTCTTCTTACCCTGATATGCCCATCGCATGTCAATGATTTGACCCTTTCTCTGCTTGATGCATGTCAATGATTTGACCCTTCTCAAACAGACTTATCTTTTCCACGACCACGGGATGTGTCTTTCGACATGGTTGTTTAAGAAATTAGAAGCTACTTATTGCATCAGTTGGGGTTAAATAACTTGTTGCCAGCTGAAAGATAATCGCCCATGCAGTAACTATCCAGTAGGAGGCTCTTACCTATTTACTTAGTTAAATCCAGGTGGCGACTTTTTGTTTGGCCAGGCAGTGTGTGTGTGTATATATATATATATATCCCTCGGCCATGACTTCAGCCCTGCATTTGGGTGACATTAACATGACAATACACCTACAAGAAGAGCAATATTGGCAAACATTTATCTCTATGCAGGTTAAATAGCATAGCAATCAACGCAGACCTACTAAACACTCTGAATAACCACATATTAGTTCTGTTCAATAGGATTATAGCTAAGAACATTAAAATCTCAGCTTTGCTTTATAAATTTAATTAAGTGGTATTAAATGTTAGCTATAAAACACTTCAAAATGTGTGTTTTATAAGCTCCTAATTAGATAAAATGCAATTGAGTGATAAAAATTTGAAAACCAAATGTTCAAGCGATATAGAATAAATGGGTTTATTCTGGAAAAAATAAAAAACAGATTTATCTTCAATAATAAAACAAGAAACTGTCCGGTAGGCCCAGGAGTATATAAAATGGGCACTCTAAGCAACCATGCAGTGAATGTGTGCATTAAAAACATAAATGTTTTATGAAATTTCACCTGAATCCATCGAGCAGGGTATCATGTGCAGGGCAGGATTTTATGTTCTTTGAACTTTAACCATATTATCTTCAGGGCCGGCGCGTCCATAAGGCGGCACAGGCGGCCGCCTTAGGGCGCACGGGCTCTGGGGGCGCAAGATTTCAGTGACCGGCAGGAGGGAAGCTCTCCCTCCTGCCGGGCCACCATCTCGGCCCCCGGTGCTGCGTGCGGCTGTGCTGTAATCAGACGCGGCGAGGGAGCTCTAACCTCTCTGCTCTGCTCCCTCGCGCACTGCCTGTCTGCTGATACCGCGGGAGCCGGAATATGACGTCATATTCCGGCTCCCGCGGTATCAGCAGACAGGCAGCGCGCAAGGGAGCAGAGCAGAGAGGTTAGAGCTCCCTCGCCGCGTCTGATCTCAGCACAGCCGCACGCCGCCCAGCAGCCCCACTGGACCCCAGGGAAGGATTCATCATCCACACCAGCTCTCCAGGTAGGGAGGCTGGGTGGAAAATATTTATTTATAAAATAATTAGTGAGTGTATGTGTGTTAGTGTATGTGTATGTGTGTTAGTGTATGTATATGTGTGTGTGTGTGTGTGTGTATGTGTGTGTGAGTGTATGTGTCTGTGTGTGTGCGTGTGTGTCTGTGTGTGTGAGTGTATGTGTGTGTGAGTGTATGTGTCTGTGTGTGAGTGTATGTGTCTGTGTGTGACAGTGTGTGTCTGTGAGTGACAGTGTGTGTCTGTGAGTGACAGTGTGTGTCTGTGAGTGACAGAGTGTGTGTCTGTGAGTGACAGAGTGTGTGTCTGTGAGTGACAGAGTGTGCGTCTGTGAGTGACAGCGTGTGCGTCTGTGAGTGACAGCATGTGCGTCTGTGAGTGACAGCATGTGCGTCTGTGAGTGACAGCATGTGCGTCTGTGAGTGACAGCATGTGCGTCTGTGAGTGACAGCATGTGCGTCTGTGAGTGACAGAGTGTGTGCGTCTGTGAGTGACAGAGTGTGTGCGTCTGTGAGTGACAGTGTGTGCGTCTGTGAGTGACAGAGTGTGTGCGTCTGTGAGTGACAGAGTGTGTGCGTCTGTGAGTGACAGAGTGTGTGCGTCTGTGAGTGACAGAGTGTGTGCGTCTGTGAGTGACAGAGTGTGCGCGTCTGTGAGTGACAGAGTGTGCGCGTCTGTGAGTGACAGAGTGCGTGTCTGTGAGTGACAGTATGTGTCTGTGAGTGACAGAGTGTGTGCGTCTGTGAGTGACAGCGTGTGTGTGAGTGCGTCTGTGTGTGTGCATGTGAGTGTATGAGTGTGTCTGTCAGTGTATGATGAGTGTGTTTGTCAGTGTATGAGTGTGTGTCTGTCAAATCAGTGAGAGTATGTTTGTCATTGAGTCTGTGTGTGACTATCAGTGTGTCTGTCAATGAGTGTCAATCAGTGTGGGTCTGTCAGTGTCAATGAATGAGTGTGTGTCAGATCAATGAGTCTGTGTCTGTCAGTGACGTCTGTGTGTTTGTCATTGAGTGTGTGACTGTCAGTGTGTACAGAGTGTAGCGGAGCGCGGTACAGGAGCTTCTGTTTCCTGTACCTGGCCAGACTGACAGGAGGTGCTCACAGAGAGAGCACTCCCTGTCAGTTCGGCCGGGTACAGAAAACTGAAGCTCCTGTACCGCGCTCCGCTCCGCTACACTCTGTACACACTGACACACCAGGAAGGGGAGTGTGACCACTAAAGGGATGTGGGGTGCACCAAGGGACAGGGAGGGAATGGGAGAGAAACACCAAGAGACAGGGAAAATATGAGGTAGGGGAGAAGAACACTAAGGGACAGGGAAGGGACCATTAATGGTCAGGGAGGGGAGAGGGGCTGGTTAAGAGGCACATAGGTGAAGATGTTTTTTTTGCGGGGGAGGGGGGGGGGGGGGGCGGAAAAATGCATCTTCGCCTATGTACCTAAAAATCCAAGCACCGGCCCTGGCTATCTTTCATGCACTTTTAAAAGTACAAATGCTTTCTAGAGCCGCCGCTCTACCTTTACAATATTTACTGGACGGTCTGACATATTTACTCGAGTATAAGCCGACCCGAATATAAGCCGAGGCCCCTAATTTTACCACAAGAAACTGGGAAAACTTATTGACTCGAGTATAAGACTAGGGTGGGAAATGCAGCAGCTACTGGTAAATTTCTAAATAAAATTAGATCCTAAAAAATTATATATTAATTGAATATTTATTTACAGTGTGTGTAGTATGAATGCAGTGTGTGTATGAATGCAGTGTGTGTATGAGTGCAGCGTGTGTGTATCGATGCAGTGTGTGTGTGTATGAATGCAGTGTGTGTATGTGTGCAGTGTGTGTGTACGAGTGCAGTGTGTGTGTACGAGTGCAGTGTGTGTATGAATGCAGTGTGTGTGTATGAATGCAGTGTGTGTGTATGAATGCAGTGTGTGTGTGTGTGAATGCAGTGTGTGTGTATGAGTGCAGTGTGTGTATGAATGCAGTGTGTGTATGAATGCAGTGTGTGTATGAGTGCAGTGTGTGTGTGTATGAGTGCAGTGTGTGTGTATGAGTGCGTGTTGCAGAGCCTTGGTGGGGGGTGGGCAATTTTTTAAAAAAATTTTTATTATTTTAATTTTTTTATTATTATTTATTATTATTTTTATTTAATTTAATTATTATAATTTTTTTATTATTATTAATATATATTTTCGTCCCCCCTCCCTGCTTGATACATGGCAGGGAGGGGGGCTCTCCTTCCCTGGTGGTCCAGCATTGGAAGTTCAGTGGGGGGGGAGAGGGAGGCTGGCAGAGAGTTTACTTACCTCTCCTGCAGCTCCTGTCAGCTCCCTCCTCCTCCACGCCGTCAGTTCAGCTCTTCTGTCAGCTCACACTCTAAGTCTCGCGAGAGCCACGGCTCTCGCGAGACTTACACTGGGAGCTGACCGAGGTGCTGAACGGACGGTGTGGAGGAGGAGGGAGCTGACAGGAGCTGCAGGAGAGGTAAGTAAACTCTCTGCCAGCCCCCACAGCCCCAGTCTGTATTATGGCAATGCAAATTGCCATAATACAGACTATTGACTCGAGTATAAGCCGAGTTGGGGTTTTTCAGCACAAAAAATGTGCTGAAAAACTCAGCTTATACTCGAGTATATACGGTAATTCTACTTATGTAGATGTGTGAGAGTAATGTTACGTATGTATGTTTAGGTACTGTATCTCAGACTCCAGAGAAATTGAAAAGTTGCAAAATAAATATTTAAAGGAGCACTATAGGGTCAGGATACAAACATGTATTTCTGACCCTATAGGGTTAAAACCACCATCTAGCCACCCTGTCCCCCTCATGCCTCCCTAAAAATAGTAAAATCTTATTTGTATTCAAGCCTGAAGCTGTAACTCTGCATGTTGTTTGCCTCAGAAAAACAAGCTGTCTGCTGACATCATCAGAAGTGGTGGCCTGATCCAATCACAATGCTTCCCCATTGGATTGGCCGAGACTGACAAAGAAGCAGATCAGGGGCAGAGCCAACACAATTCAAACACAGCCCTGGCCAATCAGCATCTCCCCATAGAGATGAATTGAATCAATGAATCTCTAAGAGGAAAGTTCAGTGTCTGCATGCAGAGGGAGGAGACACTGCTGAATGTTTGGATGCATTTTATGCAGCCATGACCCAGGAAGGTTCTCTAACAGCCATCTGAGGAGTGGCCAGTGAAGTTATCACTAGGCTGTAATGTAAACACTGCATTTTCTCTGAAAAGACAGTGTTTACAGCAAAAAGCCTGAAGGCAATGATTCTACTCACCAGAACAAATTCAATAAGCTGTAGTTGTTCTGGTGACTATAGTGTCCCTTTAAAATAATATGCCTAAATGCATCTCAAAATTGTGGTCCATTGACCAGTTTAGGACTTGAACCACCATTTCAGTCTGCAGCATCCATCAACTAATGCTGTTCCCCAGGGACCTGCATCTTCAGACAGAACTTGCTGACATTAGTGGCAGATAACCACACATAGCAGTGACATGCTGGAACAATTACCAGCTCCTTACATCAAAGTATGAGAAGCACTTGCCTTACTTACAGTATCTGATTAAACATTAATGTGGCAAATTGAAATATATATTTTGAGTTAATTACATAATCATTTTAGGCTGCTGGTACCTCCTATTCCCAGCTCCTCAACTTCAGAACAGATAGATATCAGAAACTGTTCATATATTTCTCTGGAACGCACAAGACGCACCTGCCAGAGAAATATCACAGCAACTACAGAGCATGTACTGTAGCTGTAGTGACAGAGAGCAGTAGAACTACCTTTAGGAACCCTGCAAACTAACAACTGATTGACAGCGGAGGCGAGGGGTTATATTTTCATTTAGGCTTATTTTAAGATAAATAGATTAGCTAGCAATTTTGCTGGAACAATGCAAGGATATCATTTTATGGACTTTAATTTAAACTAAAGTTGTGTATGCCGTGACAGGCACACTATAATTTAAAGGACCACTGTAGGCACCCAGACTACTTCAGCTCAATGAAGTGATCTGGGTGCCAGGTCCCTCTAGTGTTAACCCTGCAGTTGTAAACATAGCAGCTTCAGAGAAACTGCTATGTTTCACTGAGAGTTAATCCAGCCTCTAGTGGCTGTCTCACTGACAGCCGCTAGAGGCGCTTCGGCGATTCTCACTATAAAAATCACAGTGAGAAGACGTTGGACGTCCATAGGAAAGCATTCAGTAATGCTTTCCTATGGGTGGTTTGAATGCGCGCGCGGCTCTTGACGCGCATGCGCATTCGGATCTGACATCGGCAGGGGGTGGACAGTTCCCCAGCACAGAGGGAGCCCGGCGCTGGAGAAAGGTAAGTGGCTGAAGGGGTTTTAACCCCTTCAGCCCAGCAGGAGAGGGGCCCTGAGGGTGGGGGTTACCTAATGACCCTATAGTGCCAGGAAAATGAGTTTGTTTTCCTGGCACTATAGTACTCCTTTAAGGCATAGTATTTTCTCACAAGGATTGCAAAGACACTTACCTTTGTTCTCTTTCTGTAATTACTGGTTTAAATGGCAGGGAAATGGCTTCTTTCTGAATAAAGGAAACACATCTGATTACAAACTTCAGAAATCACGTTTTGAACCTGCCAGTAAATCTAGGCAGATACGACTACTTCTAACACTAAATGAGCAAATATACCACAATAACTCAAACTATTCCATACCCCCAGCAATCTCAGAACCAGTAGAGCGCTACGGATTTAGTCTACGGGACACAAAATGAGGGTACACCTCCACAGATGTGCGAGGGCACGTAACTGAATTGTTGTCCCTGCTAGGTCTTGCAGGAAAGAAGTAACTTCAGCAGATCAAGGATTGAACTTTACTTAACAGCAAGAGTAGCTCTATACTAGGTTAACCCACACATCGTCATTAATATTCAAATCAAAAATAAATCAAGAAAGATCAGGGTGGCAGTCTGAAAACAATGGCAGGCAATGCTGTTATAAATCACTACTGCAGCACTGTATTCATACTTTCATTTTGATATACAGGGTCTCACTATTTTTGATGCAGACCCAATAGAAAATAAATGAATCTGCATCGGTTACCAGTCAAGCACTTTGTTGAAGGGACTTTGAGAAATGATGCATTTGATAGATCATCGTGAAAAATCGTCCTCATTTTTGTATGAAACCAGATGCAGTGATTTTTGTATTAACTATTTGTCCACAAGTCCCACCTTTTTGAAAGTGAGACGAAATGTCAGAAAATTAAGACTTCTCCCATAGACATATGAGAAAATGTGCAGAAGCCGCATGTATTAACAATAAATCTGCTGATGTGAAAATAAATGGAAGCAACCAAAAGGTCCCCCCACTTCCCCCATAGGTTATTCCCTGGTTAAAGAGACCCTCCAAGATCAAGGAGTATACCTTAATTCGATCTTCTCTTTGCTTTTTCAGGAGTGCTATAATCTCTTCCCTTCTTTGAGCCTGTAACATAATAACACTCGTTAATAACTATTGTGGATAATATGCCATGTGCTATACTTATGTTTTAAAAATAGTGTATCTTCTATAGGACCTAGAAGTTAATTTAAAGGGATACTGCCAAGTACACATGATTCCTGGCACCCAATGCCAAAATTACACTTCATTATTATTTATCCAAAATAAAGTATTGGTAAGTATAATTTGGCAACATTGAATCACTGTTAACCCTGTAGACACTGCACACTTGACACTGGATTCCAAAGAGGAGTATGAGAATGGTTGGAAACCCATGTAAGAGAAGGCCAGAATAACTACCATTAATGGGTGACAGAGGGCGGTCACGCATTTAGACTGAAAAAAATGAGATTTAGTCTAAGGTAAAGGAAAGGTTTTCTTTTTTTACAGTAAAAACAATAAGAATGTAGAATTCTGTTCCTTGAAAATGCGGTTTTATCAAAGTCTATACAGATATTTAAACATCAATTGGATAAATACTTGCAAAAACATTATATATATATATTTTTTTTTAAATTAGCGGGGTAATAGCTTTTTGATCCAAGGATATATCAGACGGCCATTCTGGGGTCAAGAAGGAATTTATTCAAATTGGATGAGCTTCAGGCTGGGTTTTTTTGCCTTCTTTTGGACAGCAATAACAAATGTCAGAAAGGATGAACTTAATGGACACATGTCTCTTTTCAGCTATGTAACTGGGTATCTATGTTCTGGCAAATGTTCTGCAATGGCATGCTGGGACAGTAATTTTGTACACAGCAAGTTTTACCGTGTATTTGTGTGTTCTCATCACCTGGTAAACATCATAAAATAATAGTGCATCATGTAAATTACCAGTCGTCACATATATTTGGAATGAAAAAAAGGAGAATAATTTTTGCGGTTTATGAGTATTTGTTAGTAACCAGCTGATATTTGAGAGAACGCAGCTTGATAAAAAATACCACCAGGATACAAAAATAATTTATATATGTAAGCTTGTTGGCCAAGTTCAGTTACCACATATCTGCACTGTAAAGGGCATTGCAAGCTTCAATTACAGATTGCAAACAATCCATTCAGGGTGCTTAAAGCCCATCCTCCCTCACTCCGGACACCGGGCGCTAAAAAGCTGCAATGACATTTCATCCACATTGACAATTGTACTGTGAGCAGGTTTCTCAAAAGGCCACCATGATCTCGGAGCGGCACGGCCGGTGGGAAGATGATCTCACTCACCGGCCACCACATTCTCATGCCAGGAAAGCCTAGCCCACACGATTGTGATTGAATGGGCCAGTGCATGTGTGTATGTCTGCTGCATGGGTCAGTGCATGTGTGTGTGTCTATTTGCATGGGTCAGTGCGTGCGTGTGTTTTTGTGTTTGCATGGGTCAGTGCATGTGTGTGTGTCTGCTGCATGGGTCAGTCCATGTGTGTGTGTCTTTTTGCATGGGTCAATGCAGGTGTGTGTGTCTGCTGCATGGGTCAGTGCGTGCGTGTGTGTTTGCATGGGTCAGTGCATGTGTGTGTGTCGATTTGCATGGGTCAGTGCATGTCTGTGTGTCTGTCTGCATGCATCAGTGCATATGTGTGTGTTGGTTTACATGGGTAAGTGCATGTGTCAGTGAGTGTGTGCATGTCTGTATGGGTCAGTGCATGTATACATACATTTATAGGCATATTAGCATACATATTATATTGATATTTATAGGTTACGCTGCAAAGATGCAGGGGAAAAGTTCTGGAAGAAGATCTTTCTCTGCCAACTGCCAAGTGAAACCCAGTGATGGTTAAGTTATGCGGAGAGGGATTTGAGTAAAATGCATTTTTGCTAAAGTTAATAAATGTATAGACATAGGATGTGAAGCAGTTAAAATGAACACTGAATTTGTATTTGGACTCAATGCAGTCTCTGATACTTGTAATGTTAATATCTGGCCTTGCTTCTGCACATTCGGTTGATATAAGACAGCTGAGGCATTGCCTACCAGCTGATACAATTTGGATGGGAACGTTTAATGTATCCTAATGGATGAGAAGCGCGATGCTTTGCAATTAATTGAAAACGTGGATTTGCTGACTTGCCGAATTCACCGAGGTGCACAGCTCAGCTTCTTGAAGATTCGACTTTAAAGATTTGTTCAGCTGGCTTTATTCCCAGGCTTACAAGGCATTTCTTTTTACATTAAAATGGGAGGTTTTTTTTTACTGGAATTACAGCAAATGTGCCAGTTTATACAGGGCATGCTCCACGTGTAATATATTGCTTGGCATTGAACTGGGTGCAGCACAAGTAAAACATACAAGATGTGTGAAATTATTGTAATTGTATCAGGTTTTCAACTAATTAGAGTAATGCGCACACATTTTTCCAAATCTATGGGAAATCCTCAAATTAAGAGGGTACATTCCAGCACAAACACTTTAAAACATTTGATTTTTGGTTTTGTCTTCATTGAATTTTTTTTTCAGTTTTTGAATAAAATAGACAAAGAACGATTGTGCAGAATTCGGAAAAACACATGGTATGTCCTATTCTTGAAGAAGACAAAAAAAAAGACATCCTTATCAGAGTAGGTTCAGGGCTCAGTCACTGACTAATCTGAAGGGTCTATTCGCTAAATGCCAAATTTGGCTGATTTCATCCAGGACAATTGTCCCGGAGTTAATTGGTACAATTCACTGTATTCCTTAATGACCGAATGCTAACTAAGCCGAGACAAATGGAACCTTACAGATATCATATTAATCTTATTAGAACAGCAAGCGTCATTTTAAAATAGCTCAACCAATCGGTAACCAAAACGAAGCAGAATTATACAAGAATTGTGTTGCTACAAGACCCCCTCATCCCTACGTAAGAGTAGCTTTAGGATTTAGTGCTGGGGTATGCTTACAGGGTTAAGAGGATTTAGGGGAAACAAGAGTGATTTAGGATTATGGAGACTTCGATTTTTAGGGCAATTCCTTTGATCTGAAAAATTGGAACAAACGAATGTAGGTAATTTGGTTTCAATTTGGCTTTTTGTGAATTGTCAAATGACTCATTATTGGAAGTGCAAATGCAGTTGAAACCAATGTACGTTTTGTAAATAGTCAACTAGGCTAAATCAGCTGGATTGTGACAGTTGAACAGCAAGTGGCTGTTTGATTGCCATTCGGCATTTAGTGAATGGATCCCCCGAGCGAGATAAACTGCTGGAAGCCAATCGGCTGTCACTAGAAGAAGAGGAGGCTCAGGCAGGCACATAGTCAGTATAGTAAGCAACATTGGGATGTATGGAACATGAGTTTTGTGATGACGGTGCTCTCAAAGGGGGGGTATGTCAGTCTAACATGAATGCAGACCAGGCTGGCCATGCCCACTCAGTGCTGGCCATGTTGACACCACTGCTAAAGAGATTTTGCATGGGCTCAATGTACTGACTTTATTTTGCTTGGTGACGGTGAGAGGCAATCTCGTGATGGGCTTTCAGAGTGAAGCAGGACACTGGAGAACAAACCTGGAACAGAACCACAAATTCGGCCCCACTGAGAGGAAGATCACAGGTCTATCTGATATTTGTTTGTCTTTCTGCTTCATTGTATACTACAAGTGAGCAGAGTAAAGCAGTCACATGAGCCAAACATTACACACAAAGGATGGTTATCTGCATTGAACGTAATTATAGAGCTAATCCATTGCCCAGCCCTAGACTAGCTCTGGGAGATTTAAAAAAAAAAAATCATACAGCTATTCAGAAATTCTTTACGCAAAGTTTTGTTGACGCACACTTTGTGAAGATAATTCATCACAAAAGGCATAGTGAATTTTAACCAGAAGTGCCCCGTTAAAGGGACACACTAAGTACCAAACAACTTTAACTTAATGAAGTGGTTTTGGTGCACAGATCATGCCCCTGCAGTCTCGCTGCTTAATTCTTTGCCATTTTGGAACTCCCTTGGCTGTGACTTACACACTCCAAGATGGAATCCACTCCCATATTTAAATCCACTATATATAAAAAAAAAATAGAATTAAGCATACTTGACAACTGTCCCAAATTCAAGAAGGACAGTCCTGATATGGGACCCCTGAGCTGCAAACATTCCTTTCTATAATATCCCACTTCTGGGAATCCAAGAGAAAAGGCCCCATAAAGCACACGCTTGCTCTGCACAATGTTTTTTCTGGGCATTTCTGCCCATACAGGAGTACTGGATATGTGTTGCACATGAGCAGCAGTGTCCTAAAAGGCTGTCCTAAAAGGCTGCTTGTCTTTATTCGCACACAAAAATGTATTTATTTTATTTGCACACATTGATGTACTAATGCAGCCAAGTTGCATGAATCAGTGGCCTGACAATCCTATCACACATTTTGGATGTGGCATGTGGCCTATCACACCCTGGCCACATGCAGAAGTCACTTGTACCCCCAAAACAGACAGTGTAGTGGCAGCACTAAGACGAAGAAAAAGCCGTTCCCTTTTTAAACAAATTAAAGTTTGTATTTCTTTATACAACGACAGACTTACTATAATATCATATCTTACCTTCTGATATAAAACACAACACTCATGTGGCCCTCTATAGGGCCAATTTTGGGGTAAAAACCATTTGAGTGGTCGATGTATTCTGGCTGTAACATAGTCCGAGGACTACAAATAGTTTGCATTTCATACTGGTCGTAAGGTGGACATGGCTTTAACCCTGCGGGAACCAGGAGCCGTGTTACATTACATTCAAAAGACCAGTCCTGCAATGCTCCAGTCTGTAATATGGCAGTGCAGGCAGGCAGATAGAATATAAACACAATCTGCAATAATTGCTCATTTTAAACACCATTAACCACTGTATGAATCAATGACAATTTCCATTATTGTCTAAGTTGACATAATGCTGACTCTTCTGCTGGTAAAATGGATATTACTCAGGTTTCCACGGCCTGGGGATACAATTGGAAATGCTCATACACATTATTCAATTACATTTTAAAAACCATTATGCCATGTGTTCTTGTTACACAAATTGAATTGTTGTAGTGTATTCATTGTTCCTTTGGGATGCTGTAAAATTGTCATGTTACATATAAAAGCACCATCTAATTAGAATCCTCCAAACAAGCTGTGTGATACCCCTGACTGCGACACAGTGCACTCGGCTCTTTAAATTGTGCTCAAACTGCAAATAAAAGATTGAAAACCCCTAAAATATTTTATATCATCCTAGTGTTTATAACATCAGCAAAGGGTGCAGGTATATTGGAGTTTATGGCAAAAAAAAATATCTAATTTTCAATATCAGCAACTATATACCAAACCAAACACTGACAAGTGTATTTGCTTAGCTGTGGAAAGCCTGGAATTCAGTCAGGGTATTTACTAAAGTGAGAATTGTTGAGAAATCAAAGTGAATTTCAAATTTAAAGGGACACTATAGTCACCAGCACAACTACAGCTTAATGTAGTTGTCCTGGTGTGTATAGCATGTTTCTGCATGCTTTTTAATGTAAACACTGCCTTTTCAGAAAAAAAATCTGTGTTTATATTGCTGCCTACTAGAGGTACTTCTTGGGTCAGTGCTGCACAAAATGCAGCACTGAAGTTCAGTATCTCCGTGCTCTGAATGGAGACACAGCTATGCGTGATGGCTTCCAAATGCTTTCTTATAAGAAAGCACTGGATTGGCTGAGATTGTTCTGAAAGTACAGAGTGCCGTCTGAAGTGGTCTGGGTGCCTGGAGTGTCCCTTTAATGAACACCCCAAGTGAAAAAATAAAAATAAAAGCTGATAATCTTTGAACATTCCAAAGCTGAGCTAGAAACATTCTCTAAGTCAGCTATGCTCCCAGTTCAGCTACTCTGACTTTACATTTGAAATTCACCATGAATTTTCACGTTCACTTTAGTAAATACGCCGGTAAAATTCTGCAGCCCTTACACTTGACACCCTTTTCAATGCATTATTAGAGAGGATATACTAACAATCATCATTTGGTTTTCACTGAAAATGTAAAAAGATTGCATTATTAAGGTGTATTCTTTCTTTGTACATACATAGAAAAGGATTTTCAGTGATTTCAGTGGTTTTAGTGGAACAGGTTATAGAAACATAGAATGTGACGGCAGATAAGAACCATTCGGCCCATCTAGTCTGCCCAATAAATCTTTTGTCCTCTTTGGTCAGAAACTCAACCGATTCATCAAAGTGGCTGAAAGAAAGTAAGAGCATTTTGGAGATCTCCTGTGATAGAATAGGACATCAGGATTCATGAACGTGCACTAGCTCTGCACTACCTGTATGGTCTTTGGTCACATATCCTGTATCTTGGACCAAAGCGGTATTGAAGATGGCTGTCTCTGTAGATTAACAGAGCCAATATATGCACTGAAAATTAGGTATTTAGTTAAATTGAAAATTACAAAACAATACCACCCTTTCTATTGCAAATAGTGAAAGAAAGAAAAAAATGTTCTAAAAACGAATTTTAAATCGCTGTGACATTTTTTGTAGAGTTATTATTAAATAATAAAAAGGTAATCAAGAACTGGTTGGATCTATTGCATGCATAATAGCTAAAGGTAAAATGACAAACTGGTTTCTGATTGACTTGAGAAATTAAATCATTTATTATGCTCCATTAATGATATTTGTTTAAGTGTGCCGCTGAGGATAAACTGATGGGATGCATTTGTAATCTAATTCAAGTAGTTATTGAAATTGAAAATGTCTATACTGGTTTAGTTTATATACAAATTAGAAGGACATTAGAATATACATTATGATATTAGGTTTTAAAAAAATATAGTTGGAACCCCTCACTTTCTAAAAAATCAACCATCCCTGCTCTCCAAATACGCTATAAATGCAATGCCTAATTATAAAATGCACATTCTAATGTTTACTACAGTTGACTGTGGCAATAAAAACGTGACCATCTCCAACATACAGGTGACAGTTCCTCTTATGAAGCAGCCTTATAAGCACCATAACAACCACAGTCTGCTGCAGTGCTTATAGTGCAAGCATGCCCCTGGTGCTTTCCCCTGGTTCATTAACATTTTATTTGATTGGTTGAAATAAACTGGAGACCACCAAAAGCCCACAGTCCAGCCCCACACACATGATATTGGGACATGTTAAGTCAAGGACCAAAAAAAGATAAGGCTATTATGGAAGTGTAAATTCCACAATAGAAAAATGTAGTGTGGGGGGAGGGAGGGGAGAAGGGGATGGGCACGGGATCAGGCGGGACCTACTGTGTCAAATTCCTTAAAAAATTTGACACATAGCCAGAGGATAATGCAAGAGGCATGTCACCATAAATATTACCTTGTGATTTAATGGTAACGGTGTCTCAAGTACTCCTTTAAATTAATATTTAAATGTAATGATAGAAATATATAACAGTGTATTAGATATCAGTTGGTGAAAGCAGTTAGCCTTTGTATAATGGTCTAAACAAGCACTAGACTGGAAGCTGTTATCACACATGGTTGGATAATATGGGCAGTTTTGCTTTGGTAGACGTTGGCAGTTATTACATTGTATTTATAAAAAGTGTTCTGCCAGAAAAAAAAGCATTGCGATTTATTATTGTTATTCTTATGGTCAACTTCTACTGCTGCGCTTTACAATATAATATAAATATTTAACAACAAATGAGACAAACTGTTACAAATTTTGTCCAGAACAATAGGTTGATAAGGACCCAGTCTTCCCTCAAGGCCCTTTATAATGCAGTTACACATTAAACCATTAAACATAATTGCCATGGATTTTTTTTAAACTGATAGCAGCTCCTAATGCAATGAATATATAATGTATAATATAATGTAACACAAGGCCACAATTATAAAATGAAATTCATATAGGAGCTCTTGATGTCAACCGCTATGAAGAAGAGTAGAACATTAATTTATGACAAGGTCCCTCCTATGTCCCACACTATGGAAAATGCATCTCCTCCATGATCCCAAAATGCTTGGGGTACCTATTTTATGCTTGCTAGAGGAACGTTACAGTAAGTGCATGTGAAGTTGCTGTGATGGAGAGCAGGAGAACCACCTTGAGCAGGGTTTCCTGGTTCTTACCAATCACTCAGTGGATTCCCAAGGCATGTCTTCTTCACCAATCAGCAGAATTTGTAATGCAAAATAGAAGTAAATTTCTATGGAATATATAATGTTCTACTCAGAAAAATCTGCTGGGTGGTGTATACTAGTGAATGGCCAATGTTTAGATGGCAGATTAAGGTATTAACCACATAGGGTTAAACATTACTAATAACATTGGACGTCATCGGTAAAGACAGGTTATGAAAATGTGATGTTTTCCCATTAAAGTGAAAAATCAATTAAGTCAACAGGAGATTTTTTAGCAGTAAACTAAATGATTGCATTGGTTGTAATTGCATTCATTCCTTGATGTTCAATGTATCACATAAAAAGGATGTTTTTACGGTGGAATTCTAAAGCCGAAAGCTCTCTGGGGAATGATTACAGGCCTACGTAGAACTCAATACTCCTTTGGGAGGAAGGGTTTTACACTTTAGAAGAAAAAGTCAACACTTCTGGGAAATTATGGATCAAAATTACTGGCCAAACATGTAAAGATTCTTGTAAATAAAATAATAAAAATTTCAAATTATAGAAACTATAAGCTATTGAGGAGTGAATTCCATCGCTGGCAGGATTTACAATTTTTTATTTAGAATTGTGCAATTATAAAATAAATCAACAGACAGTACAGATGTATAGAGTTCAGTTAATGAGAAGATAGCCATGCTTGATGGATAGGGAAGGCTGGCAAAGTATTTAAGATGTAAAGAAAAAAATGGATACAGAAATCAGATGACACGTTACAGTGCATTAAAATAGTTAGTCAGGCTTTTTACTTTACAGACAAAATTCTGACCTAAAAAGCTGTGTTACAGTACACGTAAACAGAGTAAATAGTACGAATAAACCTGTACTAAGCACAATAATAGGTTACAAAATCCCAATTTTATGCAGTTAAACATCGCTTAGCGTCTATTAATAATATAGAAAATGTATTCAAATATATGTCAAACAATACATATAAAATAATTTTAAGATATTTTATTTGATGTAAATCCTCAGGCTGGGGACATAGTGCTGCAATGTGTGTTAGTGAGATCCTCCCATCCATAAAACAGTGTGTCATCCTGGCATAGAGAATCTAGGGTGACAGGCTGCCCAGAAAGGTAGCCAAGCAGGGCGGCTCACAAGATTAACGCTACTGAAGAGCTGCACATGGGCTAAAAGGTCTTGGAATTCCTACCTGGGGCAGATTGAGTGTGTTTAACCCCTTAAGGACCAAACTTCTGGAATAAAAGGGAATTATGACGTGTCACACACGTCATGTGTCCTTAAGGGGTTAAATATGCACTCATGCTGGACTTTTCACCCTCAGAAAGCAGGACACCAGAGTAAAGATTAGGATAAGGGTTTTAAATCTGGGACTGGGAACGTGTAATAAAAGTCTGATTTCAGATGACAACTCTGAGAACAAGAAAAGCTCAATAGCTTATCCCACTCAGGTTTCAACAGTTTTTCCCTAATTTGATCTCATCCATAAGGGCAGTCCAGATCCAAAATGCCAACGAGTTCCCCCTGCACAAGAGATACAACAACCACCGTACAATTCTGAATGCTGCAGATAGCTCATTAGTGAAGGTTGGAGTCACAGTACAAGCATGTAGGTAGAAGCTTCTGTATAGCATTGCTATGTGCTCCTTGGCGCTACAGAACATTTTACCAGTCTAGGTGGCAGCGTACAGGATCAGTGGCAGAACTACCGTGGTCGCAGGGGTAACTGTTATCCATGCAATGTGGCCCAGGCGATGCATTGAAGGAGCCCATGCTGTTAGGGCCACCTGATGGCAATGAATTTCCAGGGGGCCTGGTCAGCGCTGTGGCACTTTAATAGCATGACCAGGCCACCAGTCAGAGCTGGGAGGAAGTGACTGCCCTGGTCACTTGGTCCCAGCTATCATAGAGAGCCGCGTGTGAGAAGGACGGAGAGGAGGGAGTCAGAGTTCCCACTCTAACTCCCATCAGCTGGAGCCAGCCACTGGACCACAGGAAAAGTCACCCTCCTGCACCTAAAAGGAAGGAAACAGGAGAGTGACTAAAACATTTTGTGTGTGTGTGTGTGTGTATGTATGTGTGCATATGTCTATGTATGTATCTGGATGTGTCTTAATGTATGTGTTTATAAGTATTTGTATGTCCGTGTCTGCCTATGTATCTGTATGAGTGTCATACTGTATGTATCTGAATGTTTGTCATTAAGTGTCTGTGTATCTGCATGTGTGTCCGTGTATGCATCTGTATGTGCTATATGGTGTGTATCTGCATGTAGGTCAGTGTGTGTTTGTATGTTTATCTGCATGTGTGTCTGTATAACGGTCACCCCAACATACACACTGTCACCCACCTTCACCTTGCCACACTCACAAAAACTCCCACAATCCTATCACTCACCCATACCATACTCACCTCACATCACTCTGCCATATTCATCCTATCACACTCACCTTCTCTTGCACTGTCACACTCATCCTCCATCACTCTGTCACACCTGCCCCCTTTCACCCTATCACATGAACCTCTCCAATTCTGTCATACTCATCCCCCCCAACTATGCCACACACACACCCATGTGACACATGGAGGGGTGAGAAGTATGGGGGGGGGGCCCAAAGGCCAATTTTACACCGGGGACCCGTGGTTTCTAGTTATGCCTCTGTACAGGATGAAGCACAAATTGGGGTATTTTCCAAAACCAACACACATCCTGTGAAGACAATACACAGCTACAAACCAATATATGTGTTACAGATGTAGATGAAGAAAAATAAAAGAAAACAATAATACAGAACCCCAACGTTTCCATAGATATATTTAAAAAAAAAAAATTACAAAAATCATGTGTGGTTTGCTAGATTATTCCAACAATATACCTACATTGTGTGCAAGACATTTATATTGTGGGGAACAATTTAGCAAATCTTGTGTATGATGCACACAAAACACAGGGCGTGCAGAATGAATGTGCCATTTAGAGCTCTGTGGTAGCAAAAGTACAATAATTAATCGCCATAATTACATTGATGAACCAGCATCATAAGTAAGGTCTGACTGTTTATTGTACACCTGCCGACCTCCATATTAAAGGTACGTTGGCAGAAGTTAATTTTAAAAAATGTAAAAACATTCCATGTCACATTACTCATATCATTTAAAGGGGTGAATTTGAAACGGTGGGCGACTAATTGGCCACAAATGAAACCAGTAACGCAAACCAGCTTTATGGAAGACATACATATTGCAGACACGCCTATCAGTGCATGAAGTGGTTAATTTTGTTCTCATTTTTTAATCTAAATACCTGGAATAACTAGTCACTACTTAATTACTTCATTTAACATATTTACATTTACCACTGACATCTGTCCACTTCCGTAGTAAGTGGAGCCTAGGGTTTTCCGACAACAATCAATTTTAAAAGACAAATCTATAGGGCTCTCGTCCCCATTAGTTCAATGTGAAATGAAGACAGACTACACATGTGCTTTACTACCTGAAAAAGACCCGTGCTGTACAGTATGTCTGAATTTAGAATACATATTTGGCATTATTCACTAAACAGAGGTTTTATACGGATTTTATAAGGAAGCTGAGCATCTTAGGCAAAATAGCCAAATTAGAGACAATATTTTGCTAAGGGAGAGCCCTAGAGAATTGCATTGCAACCAAAACAGAGAATATGAAAACTCTGAGAATGGCCAAAGGCTTAAAGAGACCCAGTAGCTTGCGCTTCGGTAAATACCCGCTCAGGTCTCATAAATGGATTTACTCACTTGTGCCATTACAAAGAGAGCCTATACCATGTCAGAGTTCTCATATTCTGTTGTTTTGTGTTTTTTTGCAATACATTAACTTGGCTCTTCCCAAGTTACAAGAGTAATCCAAAGTGGACCCCGCGCTCATTGTGCATAGAGGGGCATCAGCTACACCTCCCTGACGATGGCCGAAGAAGGTCGTTTTTTCTCCAAATTGACTTTTTCCCAGTTTAGCAATGCTCTGTTTTCTCCTCCTCTTCATTTACTCCTTCTCTCTCAGTATCAAAATCTCTCCCTAAAACCACTTTCCTCTTCCCCCAAACAACCTTTACATTTCCCCCTCTGTGCATCACTCCCCCCTTCTCTCAAGTCAATGCCTGCACTCATATTTCTGCTCCCTCTCCACTCACACCTCCGGTGCTCCCTATCCTCTGCACACACTAAGACAACCAGAAACCACACAAACCTCATTACAATACCCTGCCCTTCATCCTCATTTGCCAACATTCAGTGTGCACTGTGGAACGCTCGCTCAGTCTGCAGCAATCTGAAATCAACAGCCATACACAACCTTTTCATCTCAAACTCACTCACACTGCTAGCACTTACAGAGACCTGGCTGTCCCCCTCTGATAGCGCTACTCCTGCCTCTTTATGTTTTGGTGGGCTACAATTCTCCCACACTCCAAGACCCAACTGTAAAGGAGGTGGTGTAGGCATCCTTCTCTCCCCTCAATGTACCTTTCCAATCTCCCCTGCCATATCCTTCACTTCCTTTGAAGTTCACACTGTCCGCCTATTTAGACCCACTCCTTTAAGAATTGCTATCATCTGCTGTCGTCCCCCCCCCCCCCATCTTGACCTAGAGCCAGGCCCGGACTGGCCATCGGGCACACCGGGCAAATGCCCGGTGGGCCGCGATGACCGTGGGGCCGAGGCCGGCAGGGGAGATCACAGGATCTCCCCTTCCAGCCCCTGCAGGGCCAGCGCTACCCGAGCGCCAGCCCTGCATAGTGCCTCCATGGGCCGGTGGGGAGATCAAAGATCTCCCTCACCGGCCCAGAGACACTCAGGTGCGGCCGCCGGCTGGGGAGTGTGGGAGGGAGGGAGGCAGGAGAGAGGACCGGCGGAGCTCTAGCCAGCAGCTCCGCCGGGTCCTCTCGCGAGGTCTGAGCGTTGCCGCGGTAACCGCGGCAACGCTCAGATCTCGCGAGAGTGAACTCTAGCCTGCAGGGGGCTAGAGTTCACTCTCACCACAGGACCACCAGGGAAGAATGGCAGCACGGCACCACTCCTCCCCCCAGGCAGAATGGACCCCCCCTCCTCCCCCCAGGCAGAATGGACCTCCCAGGATAAAGGTAAGAAGGGGGGGGGGGATATAACTTTTTTTTTTTTCTTAATACAAAAATATATTTAAATAAAATATACATTCACACTCACACACACAGCACCCCCAGACACACACAGCACCCAAACACAAACAGCACCCCCAGACACACATAGCACCCCCAGACACACACAGCACCCCCAGACACACACAGCACCCCCAGACACACACAGCACCCTCAGACACACACAGCACCCAAACATACACAGCACCCAAACATACACAGCACCCTCAGACACACACAGCACCCTCAGACACACACAGCACCCTCAGACACACAGAGCACCCAGACACACACAGCACCCAGACACACACAGCCCCCACAAACACACACAGCCCCCACAAACACACACAGCCCCCACAAACACACACAGCCCCCACAAACACACACAGCCCCCACAAACACACACAGCACCCAAACACACAAAGCACCCCCAGACACACACAGCACCCAAACACACACAGCACCCAAACACACAAAGCACCCCCAGGGTTCTGTGTGTGTGTTTGGGTGCTGTGTGTGTTTGGGTGCTGTGTGTGTCAGAGGGTGCTGTGTGTGTCAGAGGGTGCTGTGTGTGTCAGAGGGTGCTGTGTGTGTCTGAGGGTGCTGTGTGTGTCTGAGGGTGTTTTTATGTGCCGTCACATTCTAGGTTTCTAATTTTCTTTGTCTGTAACTCACTGAGGGTTATTTTATATATTATATATATAATATATAAAATAACCCTCAGTGAGTTAACAGACAAAGAAAATTAGAAACCTAGAATGTGACGGCACCCCTCTTACATACACACACTGCGCCCCTCACACATACAATACGTTCAAATATATATATATATATATATATATATATATATATATACACACACACACACACACACTACAGTACCCCTCACACTGCACCACTACACACATTACGCTCCAGATACACGCTAGATCCCTTGCCCTATATGCACTCTTAATCCTCTACACACACACACACACACACACTCTCCTATACACACTGGGTCCTTTACACACTAGATCTCCTACACACACACTACATTCCTTGTCAGCAAACACATACAACATTCTCTAAACACACCCTCTCTACAACCCCTACACACACTACGTCACCTATACACACACACTACAGCCCGTATGCACACACTCGCTACATCCCCTATAACACTATGCCCCCTATATACACACTCTCTACAGCCCCTAGCCACACATATTACACCACAAACACAAATGAAATTTACCTATTTACACAATACCACACCACACTCTACACACACGCAATCCCACAAGCACGCTCTAAACATATGCACCATACACTTTCCTGGCCCTTTTGTCCTCTGGTATCCGACTTGTGGAGACACCAGAGACAATTTAAAAGCAAACACAGCGCAAGCATGTTATTAAATTTGCTTGCGCTGCGCAGAACAAATTCAGGGCCTTTTTCTAATGCCAGAGCTCTTCAGCGGGGCTCTGCGCATTGAACCAACATGCTCACTTTGAGAGGGGGCGTGCTTGTCATTAGTGATGACAAAACACACCCTCTCTGGCCCCGCCCCCTTAGGGGGCCGCTCTGATTGAAAAATGCCCGGGCCTAATTTTTTTCCCAGTCCGGCCCTGCCTAGAGCACTTCTCCACTAACCTCCAAACTCTCCTTTTACCTACCTCCTTCTACAATTCCACCCTCTCCTCTCAACTAGACATCATGGCAAATTAAACGCAGTAAGCGCCTACAACCCTGGCACACCAAGCTGACTCGATACCTCCAAAAATGCTCCAGAGCTGCTGAATGCTGCTGGAGAAAGTCTCACTCCGCATCTGACTTTCTCCACTATAAATTTATGCTGCGCTCTTACAGCTTGGCTCTTTCCTTTGCAAAAGTAAATTACTTTAACACCTTCATAACCACACTCTCCCGCCAACCCAAACGACTATTTCACACTTTTAACTCTCTTCTTCACCCTGTTGCTCCTCCTACCGACTTAACCGCCACAACTTACTTCACTGACAAGATCTCTACAATCAGGGAAGAGATCTCTCATCTCTCTACTTCTCCTTACAATATTTCACCCATCCACAGTCCCTCTACTGTTCTATGTCCATTCACACCCGCTGCAGCGGAAGAGGTTTCTGATCTGATCCAGTCCAAGGAGAACTGTGTGTATGTGTCTATCAGTAAGCATGTGTGAGTGTGTGTGTCGTTGGGTAAGTGTGTGTGTATGTCTGTCAGTAAGTAAGTGTGTGTGTGTCCGTCAGTAAGTGTGTTTGTTTTTGTTAGTAAATGTATCTGTCAGTGAGTGTGTGTGTCTGTCAGAGTTCGTGTGTGTCTGTCAGTATTTCTGTCAGTAAGTGTGTGTGAGTATGTGTCTGTCAGTGTTTGTGTGTGTCAGCGAGTGTGTCTGTCAGTGAGTGTGTTTGTTAGTAAATGTATCTGTCGGTGAGTGTGTGTGGTTGTCAGTAAGTGTGTCTGTCAGTGTGAGTGTCTGTCAAGTAAGTGGTGGTCTGTCAGTGAGTGTGTGCGTCTGTCGTTGAGAGTGAGTGCCAGTGTGTCTGACAGCAGGACCAGCCTTTGGGGTGTGCAAGCTGTGTGGTCACGCAGGGCGCCATGACAACAGAGGTGCCGGGCAGCCAACACAACTTGCAAGTTGGGGACACCAGCATATTAAATTTAGACGATTCCCTGCTGGTCCACTGGTGCGCACCAGCAGTTGTTGCATTTAGATTATATCCTCTCCCTTGTGGTTCCGGCGCTCAGTTAGTGAGTCAGAGAACAGGCTCAGAGATTCTCAGCCTGTGCTCTAACAACATTGAAAACCGGAGCAGCGAAGGAGTAGGTATTATGATCTGAAACAACAGGACGTGCACTTCCTGCTATTCACCATTGGACTGCCAGGGAACGGATATAGGATGACCACCATTGTCATTGAGGGGGCATTCTGTGACCAAGCACTAGAATGAGGGGGGTGCTGTAGGGAAGAGTGTCACAATTTGGAACACGGTAGGACTCAGCAGAGTGAGTGGCTGCTTTAGAATGCAGCCTTGAAAACCTCCCAACCCTAGAAACTCCCCCAGTATGTAGCTGGAAAAGGAGCTGCTGAGTGTAGGTGGTGTTACACCAGCAATACTCTGTTGAGTGTAACTACCTACCTTGTCACATAAGGAAACCCGAACACCAATTCAATTAACACACCCATCAACCTGCTATACAAAAGTGTGTCTTTTAATGTATGTGTCTCTGTGTTTTTTTTTTTATAAATGTTTGTAATTGTGTTAATGCATGTATGTCTATGACTGTGTTTTGGTGTCTGTGTCTGTGATGATTGTGATGGTGTGTGTTAATTCATGTCTGACAAGGTTATTCACTGAAACAATTGTCAGGAATACAATGCTTAAAGTTTGACTATTCTGTCATCCACTTTAAAATCCACTATCAATTCCTGACAATTCTCATTTTTGTAAATAACCCAGTATGTATGTATGTGACTGTGTGTATATTGGTATGTGTTTCCACAAACTGAAAAAAAATTGTTCTTGCAATACTTTCCCTAGCACTGCACACAATGAACAGGGAATAAGGTGGGGTGGATGTCCAGAAACAGCCACAGAGATAGTTGGAGTTACAGATGGTGGCTGCAAAGTTGGGTACAACCATACAATGTGGATATGAAATGGGCAAAATGTATAGAGGGAAACATGTAGTAGTGAATCAAGTTATTTGGACAAAGGACAATATGACAAGGCAATATCACAATATAGAAAAAATTATCTATTTTTTTTTAAAACAAAAGCAAAAAATGATATGACGTGTAATGTAAAAGTAAAACATAATGTAATATAATATGTTACCGCTTCTAGATAAATAGCCTTCTGCTCTAGATAATCTTCTTTTTGGGCTTGATATATGAGTTGTTCATTCTCTGCAAAATACAATTTTGTATAGGTTTAAGTGATATCATCTGTAAGAATTCAATGACAGTAGAAAATAAATGTTATCAGAACAACTTCCTTCTAAAGTCAATAAATGTCGACAATTATTAACTAGGGTGTTCAAAAAAAAATCCAACTCTGCAGCAAATCTCTGGATATTTTAAAAATAGGCTGTATTTTTGGTATAACATAAGGGCAATCTGCTACAGCATCCTTGAGTTCCCCAAAGCCCTTACTGACATCAGTGGAGATTCTGGAGAATCTTGTTAAGTGAAAAGACCAGAGCAGTTGCCCTCTTGCCGAAAAACAAATGCATGGTCCTTCCTCTTCTCTTTTTCATGTGCAACGTGAAGGTTTAGTAGTCACAGACAATTGCAGCGGATCTTATAGCAAGTTAAATCACAAGAGTGACATCAAGGTAAATAAATGAAAATAAAATTAATTGACGATGGTGGCAGTGATGGAAGCTCCCGTGCCAAAGACTTTTGGAGAGGTGTAAAGGCCAGCCTCCTGACCACAGACTATGGGCCTGGCCCCAAGAGCCCCTGTCACTGTGCAGAAGGATATTGGGGCCCTGGATGCTTACTGCGCCTCCCAGCCGGACTCTAGTACATCTGGGGATCACCTGGACTCATTTTACACATTGAGCGCCTCCCCAGGAGATACCATGAAACACTCTGTAGCTGTTCACTGGATTGGGATTGTCGAGGTCTGATTGATCTTTAACCCCTAAGGGCACATGACATGTGTGACATGTCACGATTCCCTTTTATTCCAGAAGTTTGGTCCTTAAGGGGTTAAGCGGGTATTGCTCAGTCCCTTAACCTCCAAATAGAGTACTATTTGGAGGGGAGGTTGGGAGGGATGAGAGGATACCTGAGGCTTGCGAGTGCTTCCTTCCCCAGAGGTCTAGGAACCATTCTGTGAAACTAGGACTAAACCACCGTATGCCTGGAACTTCTCGATGGTTCAAAAAATAGCCGCGACCTAGTAACATTTTAAACACTACTACTATTCTGGTGCGGCTTCTCTGATCAGGACGATATTTGGACAGCGAGGGCATGTGGTGAGGAGCTTTCCAGAAATATATATTGTGTGGGGGTACGTTACAGAAAAAAGCGGTACTGGGGGACTTCTTGTATGCTGTGCCTCTAGGACTTTAAGGACACAGAAGGGAGCGAATTGTGTTAGCTGGGGATAATGTAATTAAGTACCCAGACAAAGTGGCTCCAGGAAGGGACAACTGTATTGTACATTGCTTTAAATGAAAGAGCCTGCTGTGCATAAATAGTTCTGTGAAACAAAGATCATTCTGTCCCCTACATTCAGACACGTCTAATGTGTAAGGGAAGAGCTATGGTGAAGCTATAATCACTACTCTACAGGAGAGAGGGTCTCCAGAGCTATATTCACAGCACCCATATCCAATGAGGTCCTCAAAGACTCCAGTCAAGCTTTGGTGACTGAATCTGTAGTGTTCCAGAGTCCCCTGATAGTAGTGAGGAAGATGGCAAGGTACTCAATTGGAGTATAGGAGTTTCATCACAGTGGTAATTAACATCATGGAAGGGTTCACTAAGTTTGCAGAGTGTAAAATTCAGGTATAAAAATGTTTTTGTTTCAGTGAGCATTTGATAAAATGTTGACTATGAGTGATCATTGCGGATGCTTGTCTGAAAATGCCATATCCGGTTCATTCTCAAAGTCTTGCCAAAACATTGGTCAATATAGTGTCAAAATTGTCTGTGACACAATACCAAGATGCTGATCTGACATTCAAATGGAAGGAATCTGGATTTAGCACCCTTTGCTAAAAATCAAAGATGAGAAAAGTTTAAAAAAAAAAAAAAAAAAAGGGTAATACTTACGGATATCTTCAATGGGAAGCTCGTGTGCATAGTTCTTCTCTAGAGACCAAAACAGAAATGAACTTTTATATTGATTATTGAACAAAACATTTAAAATACTCAAAATGGTTATTTTTAATGGAGTCTGTAACACTAACAACCTCACAAATAAAAAACATTTTTCTAATCTGTAAGAACTTAGCTATCTTTTGGTGCCTACTTCTTTGTGCAATTTTTGTATTAATACATATATATATATCCTCTCCTAGCTCCTGAATAATTGAGGTACCTCCAAAAATGATAGACGCATCATGTCTTTCTATGATAAAAGCTACAAGTTGGGTTGAAGTGACTGTCAGTTGAGGTGTCTTTGCAGTTTTTGCAAATAGTTGCCCAGTGGCTTCACAGGGGAATTTGGGGAAGAAGATATACTTACCTGAAGCTCTCACTCCTCCATAATGTCACATGAGTGGTGTACTGCCATGCCTGCACCCTGACAAACTCCAACAATAAGCAGTTGTACCATTTAAGAACATTGTCAGCCATGAGCCAGCCTTGCACAGCAGGGTTTAGTTCCGTAAAGGTGGTTGCCAACATCAATTCACATGCCCAGTGGACCTCAGGTAAGTTTTTAACGGTTATTAAAACAGTTTTTCTACCTACTATGTGAGAGTGCCAGGGTACTCTTGCTCAATAACTGCAGTGTTCCTTTATTTAAATAAATCAATAAATAATAATAACTAAATAAATGTTACAACCCCCCCCCCCCCCGCCAAAAAAAATGCAGACAATACGGAAGAATCAAACACTTGGGCGATTTCCAATAGCATCAACGTCTTACTATTTTTTCTAAGGTTAACAAGTCAAATATTATTAAGTATAATGATTATAGTTGGTGATTAAGACCAATAATTTAAAGAAATAATTGTTTCTTTTGTTCTGCTTTGCAAAGCCGAGTTCTATAAAGGCAATTTGTGTTTAGCATTTAACAAATGGGCGAGGAAATTAATTCCTTAAAGTAAAGAGCGCGGTAATGTTGTTTTAGTGCACATTTGTAGATGGCATGCTAAAGAAATTAATTATATGAGATCAATTCTCAAAAGCTGATTTACATTGATTTTTTTTTTAAATCATGTATTCCTGACAAGGCTTTTTGAGCCTACCCATTATTTTGTGAGCTCTGGGTATTTTTAATTTAGCATATAATGGATTAATAGCCCAGCCAGGGCTGGAGAGATCCAGAACACATTGTTTAGTGCACTAAACCAGGCAGTGCACTGGGTAAGCACATTTCAGTATAAGCTGCAAACTGTTGCTGTATATAACTGCACAACATCAGAATGGCAATCGATACTATACGAACAAGAAGCCTGTGTTTGCTATATTTTTCATGTGTACATAACAGTTTCATTAAGCCTTTAAAAAAAAAAAAAAAAAACACTCCGGGTACCATATCCATTTCTCTAGAATGCAGTTGTTATGGTCTGAGGATGCCCCAGGTTATTAAACAGTTTGCCCCCAATGTCTGGAATCTGGAGCTGGTTAGCTCTACCCAGATACTTCTGTTGCAGTGGGATGTATCAAACAGGAAGCTTCGGACCTGGACCTGCTAACGCGATTGAGTCATAAGACAGAGTGAGAAAAATACGGATGCTTCTCACTCCCTTGAATGGGGAGCTACTGAAAGGGCAGAATTAGCCTGTCCCGCTATGTGATGAAAATATTAGCCACGGAAGATGGCTTCCCTACTAAATATATATTTTTTTTCTGCTCCTCCTTTTTCACCCTCTATTGGCTATGTCTCCTCGCTTGAAAATGCTCCTATCGGTGACTGATAATGGCTGACATGTTGTGCAGGGAAAGTTGCACAGAATTGACATTAGCCAGCCTGGTGCTCTAGTTCTGTACTGAATGATGACAACCCAATGAGGCAGCTAGAGGTGGAGTTACACATTCAGCAGCTAAAGCGATAGCTCATCGGATGCTTGACACGCAGCCTCCATGACACCATGACAAATTCCAAACACTGATGTGGTCATGGTCTTGGTATAATCTTTAGTAATGTAGTACTCCCTCTGTGCTATTTGCACACTTTCCCGTGGTATTACCATAGGAGGAGAGAAGTTAATATTAATCGGTGCTATCCCGCCAGACTTGGGTCAGCGGTGAGAATATATTACGAGGTGCCATATGTGACGTGTTGACTCTGAACCAGCCATTCATGTGACTTAGCCATGATGGTTTCTATGGAAACCAACCTCTGCAAGTAAATCTTAATCCATTCATTGCTAACAATCTCTATAACACAATACACACACTCTCTCTCTCTCTCTATAACACAATAACACACTCTCTCTCTATAACACAATACACACACACTCTCTCTCTCTATAACACAATACACACACACACACACTCTCTCTCTATAACACAATACAAACACACTCTCTCTATAACACAATACACACACTCTCTATCTGTATAACACAATACACACACACACTCTCTCTCTCTCTCTATAACACAATACACACTCGCTCTCTCTATAACACAATACACACACTCTCTATCTGTATAACACAATACACACACACTCTCTCTCTCTATAACACAATACACACTCTCTCTCTCTATAACACAATACACGCGCTCTCTCTAACACAATACACACACACACTCTCTCTCTCTCTCTCTATAACACAATAAACACACACTCTCTCTCTCTATAACACAATAAACACACACTCTCTCTCTCTCTATAACACAATACACACTCTCTCTCTCTTTATAACACAATACACACACTCTATCTGTATAACACAATACACACACACACTCTCTCTCTATAACACAATACACACTCTCTCTCTCTATAACACAATACACTCTCTCTCTCTCTCTCTATAACACAATACACACACACTCTCTCTCTCTATAACACAATACACACACACTCTCTCTCTCTATAACACAATACACACACACACACTCTCTCTCTATAACACAATACAAACACACTCTCTCTCTATAACACAATACACACACTCTCTATCTGTATAACACAATACACACACACTCTCTCTCTCTCTATAACACAATACACACACACACTCTCTCTCTATAACACAATACAAACACACTCTCTCTCTATAACACAATACACACACTCTCTATCTGTATAACACAATACACACACACTCTCTCTCTCTCTCTCTCTCTATAACACAATACACACTCTTTCTCTCTATAACACAATACACACACTCTCTCTCTATAACACAATACACTCTCTCTCTCTCTATAACACAATACACACACTCTCTCTCTCTCTCTCTATAACACAATACACACACTCTCTCCCTCTCTCTCTAACACAATACACACAGCCTGGTGTTTGTGGATGCAAGGCTCCCTTCCAACATGGAGACAGTCCATGTGAAGCCCTACAGACAATGAATCAGACAATGAATTATGTGACATGTTGGCTAAACTCTGCTAAATCAGGGATGTGCAAAACTACAGCTCCCATGATGCTTCACCACTCCTAATACATAGAATGCAGCAGCACAATGTGCACACCAGCCCCACGTGTTACCCTGTTACCCTATTATCTCATATTATAATAATGAGCTATAGACAGGACATACAGCCAGTATATAGATTAAAATGGGCGGGGACATGCAGAATACATGTCAGAGTGGGTGGAGCTATGGGTACTCTGACCACGCCCTCTAGCCTGGCAGCCCGTGGTACTCACGCAGTCGGGGGCTGGCGGCAGCCCTCCGTCGCTGGTCCATGTCTCCCGTCACCAGCCTGGACTCCAGCGGCGGCTGCAAGCTCACCGAGTTCCAGAATATCTTACAGGACATCACGTCCTGCTCGGAGGAGCCCTCAAACACCGTGTAATGCGACGAGAGATCGTCGCTGCCCTCCATGACAGGCGGTCACTCACACAGCTCCCGTTGCCCGGGGATACCGTTGCCAGGGATACTGACGCTTTATCCGCCATGTTTAATTTGGGAAGCTGGCGTCTCCATGGTTTCAGGAAGCTGTTACCGGAAGCTCTGGTTCCCTTGGTTACAAGGAGTGATGCGATGTATAAAGAGCAGTCACTATGACAACCAATGCAATATGTGTTCTCACTCTTTATACGTCACATACTGTCAAGTCATGTTCAGTATACTTTCACAGTACACTTTTACAAAATGCACATTTAATCATCTAATAAACAGCCGAGCCGACATTACATGGTTTTATTTAGTAAATGGATGTATTTTATTTGCACAGTTTATTTAGGAAATTACAAAAATTGTATTCCTAGATTTGTTTCGAAAAATGGTCAAATATGTTTCTTTCCTTTTCATTTAGAGTATACCAGCAGTGTCTCAGGAATCTCACCCCCATGCTGCTTGGCTCTCTACAAAAGACCTGGTAGTAGGCTGGGGATACACAAATCCTCATCTATATTGTATATATGCACATATTGATACTGATATCTGCTACTCCACCGAGATCACTCACTGACACCTGCTTTAACATCTTAAAGGGACACAAAGCACCCAGACCATTTCATCTCAATGAATCATTATACTCGCTCATGCCACACTAAGGGCACTGCGATGCTGCAGAGAGCACTCAAACATGGCCTGCCCTCAGGAGTTTTGCCTGGATGACTGACAGCCATTATGGCGTGAATGACATGCCAGTTCTTAGGGCAGACCATTCTGGACAAGTCTGACCCATTTGGGCAGTGCCAGTGATGCTATCTGAATCAATAGCCTGCTCCACTATCCACGGGCGCCAGTGTTTGGGTGTATGGGATTGTAGAGTGAAGTCTGTAAGACAATTCCTGTCTGTGCTTATTTGCATGTCAAGGTGGAAAACCTGGAATACATGTGGAAATATGATTTATTTTGTTTCTGTGCCTATAGAGGACTTTTCAAAGCCTAACTTAAGACATGCAGAGTGTGACTAACAGTAATTTTAATATTTAAGATTTTACTAAGAGCAATAAGGGTATGGAATTCTCTGCCTGAAGAGGTGGTTTTGTCAGAGCCATTACAGATGTTTAACCCCTTAAGGACGCGGGACGGTTCAGGCGGCGATCGGCGGTGCTCCCGTTGTGGGGAGACTGCCTGCAGCCCAGACAGTCTCCCCATGGCGAATTAGGACCCCTGTGTCCATGTGTCTGCCTGCAGGGGGACTGCCTGTGCTGACAGGCAGTCTCCCTGCTGCTGTAAAATCATTAAAAAAAATTAAAGTTAATAAAAAAAAAATATTATTATATATGTGTATATATATATGATATATAGACATATATTATACCTATATAATATATGTCTATATATCATATATATGTCATGCTAAGTGTATTTTTAGATTAATATGTACATATATTAATATAAAAATACACTTATAATTAAATTACACACGTATATATATAATATATATCATAACTATATATATTGTATATATATATATATTATTATAAAATACAAATAATAAGTAAATTAAATTAAATAAAAAAAATTAAAAATAATAATAAAAAATTAAAAAAAAATTATATATCTATACGAAATTTTATTCTAACTGTATTTTGATATTAATATATATATATTTATATCAAAATACACTTAGAATGAAATTGTATATATATCTATGTATATATAAATAAATAAAAAGAATACGAACTATTCATATGTCCATATAAAAAATTACATAAATAATTATATAAATATACACGTAGACTTCAAATATATAAATATGCATATATATTTAAATTCTACGTGCGTATTTATGTAATATTTTTACATAATGAAGTTATTTTATTGATTGCAATTTAAGGGACCTGCCTGCCAACCCAGGCCGAAAGTCCAGAGAATTTAATTTGCTATCACTGTATTTTACCCTGTAAAGTTCTACGACACCCTAAAACCTGTACATGGGGGGTACTGTTTTACTCGGGAGACTTCGCTGAACACAAATATTAGTGATTCAAAACAGTAAAACATATCACAGCGATGATATTGTCAGTGAAAGTGACTTTTTTTGCATTTTTCACACACAAACAGCACTTTTACTGATGATATAATTGTTGTGATACATTTTCCAGTTTTGAAACACTAATATTTGTGTTCAGCAAAGTCTCCTGAGTATAACAGTACCCCCCATGTACAGGTTTTATAGCGTTTTTGAAAGTTACAGGGTCAAATATATGGGTCAAATATTTTTACATTGAAAATGGCCAGGTTGGTTACGTGCCTTTGAGAGCGTATGGTAGCCCAGGAATGAGAATTACCCCCATGATGGCATACCATTTGCAAAAGAAGACAACCCAAGGTATTGCAAATGGGGTATGTCCAGTCTTTTTTAGTAACCACTTAGTCACAAACACTGGCCAAATTTAGCGTTCAATTTAGTTTTTTACTTTTTTCACACACAAACAAATATGAACGCTAACTTTGGCCAGTGTTTGCGACTAACTGGCTACTAAAAAAGTCTGGACATACCCCATATTGAATACCCTGGGTTGTCTACTTTAAAAAAAATATGTACATGTGGAATGTTATTCAGAGATTTATGACAGATAATAGTGTTACAATGTCACTATTGATACATTTTAAAAATGTATGTTTTGAAATTGCAATATCCTACTTGTACTTATAGCCCTATAACATGCAAAAAAATAGCAAAAAGCATGTAAACACTGGGTATTTTTAAACTCAGGACAAAATTTTGAATCTATTTAGCAGTTTTTTTCATTCGCTTTTGTAGATGAGTAAAAGATTTTTCACATAAAAGTCAAAAAACATGTATTTTTTTCAATTTTTCATCATATTTTTTCATTTTTTAAAAATTAAATTACATGAGATTATATAAATAATGGTATGTAAAGAAAGCCCCTTTTGTCCTGAAAAAAACAATATATAATTTGTATGGGAACAGTAAATGAGAGAGCGGAAAATTACAGCTAAACACAAACACCACAAAAGTGTAAAAAGATGCCTGGTTGCAAATGTACAACATCGCAAAAAAAGTCCGGTCCTTAAGGGGTTAAACTGCAATTGGATAAATACTAGCAAAAACATAACATACAGGGATATAATTTCTAATTAGTGGTGTAATAGCTTCTTGATCCAAGGAGACATCCGACTGCTATTTTGAGGTCAAGAAGGATTTTTTTCCTAGTTTGTGGCAACATTGGAAGCGCTTCAGACTAGGTTTTTTGCCTTCTTTTGGATCAACAGCAAAAACATATGTGAGGAAGGCTGAACTTGGACGCAAGTCTCTTTTCAGCTATGTAACTATGTAATAGTGCATCATAATGACAGACTGGCAGATAGTGACTGTATCTATAACATCTTACTGATATTCCACCATGAGGACTATTTGACAGTTAGTGACTGTTAATTGTGTCCACATATAATATCTTCCTGCCTTTAATATCTTACTGATGGTACTTACTATCTGGTACATTGTGCCTCATTTTCCAATATTTATTTTAGATTGTAAACTCATGGGCCATCTCAATCTACAAATTGTGCTACACATGTTATATTTTAAGCTCACAATCATTGTTACAGTATACCAGTATTTTTTAAATTATATTTTGTACTATTTTAGTTCAACCTTATAAATTGTTTTGTTGCTGTGGAAAATGTCGGCATTATATATAAAAGTAGTAATGATTTAATGGTTGATTTCCCTTTGTTTACATATAAATGTACTATATTGCCAGGTAGTATTCTTTGTCTGCTAAAAATGACAGTTGACATATTATCTGTAGATGGTTTTGACTTGTATTGTTACACTACAGCTGACATATTGCTGAGTTCTAACCAATCAGAGATCATGGAATCGTCGTCGTTTCTATGGCTAGTAAACAAACTCTGTAAGTACAGAGTACTGAATTCTGGTCACCACATCTGGCAGAGTTCAGAATCAGGTACGATGCAGTAAATTGTACCTAAATGTCTAGCTTTTCTGGGAGGAGTCAGAGATTGGTAATATTTATATATTTTTTTTCTTTCAGAGAAACTGTCATGAACAAGTGTTTAAGACAAATCTAAATTATTTTTCAAGACAAAATAAACATTTGATTTCATCAAATGCCAACTTTTTGTCTGTCATTGCTTTATCTGACAGTTTTATTGTTACTGTTTTTCACACGTATTTACCATTTTACTTAGCATAGCATACAGTATTGTGCAGCGATGAATATATAGTTTGAGGTATACTGCATAGTTGCCTACAATTGAAAATAGAAATGTTCAGAAACACTATGAAACAGAGCAATCAAGCAAGTAGTTTACATAAGTGTTGGCCATACGCACGAGTTTCAACAGCTTTGCCTATTATCCCTCCAACAAATGACACTAATCATATAATGCAAGCATGTCAAAGGCTAGCAAGGGCCAAATAAATAAGGTTTAAGTTTATGTGGGCTGCAAAAAAACAAACGTAAATTTTCATCCCCTCTACTAAACCCCAGCCCCCCCACGTCTACTAAATCCCAGTCCCCCGCCCCTCATCTACTAAATCCCATTCCCCCGTCTACTAAACCCCTGCCCCTGTTAAAAAAATGTTTTTAAAACAGCCAACAAGCAGTGTCCGGAGTCTGGCCTCTGGCATACCCCCAATGGCCCCATCCGCACCTTAAAAAAAGCGGATCCTCCCGTTACTCCTTGAAACCCTCACGCACTAACTGAGACACACTCACTGACAGACATACATACACACAGAATCACTCCGACACACACACTCACAGACACACACATACACTCACAGACACACACATTCACTGACAGACACACAGACTCACTGACACTCACACACACTGACATACATACAGACACACACACACACACACACACAGCCAAACACACAAACAGACAGCCATACACACAGCCAGCCAGAAACGCAGACAGTCATACACTTCTACACACACAGACAGCCAGCCAGACACACACACACAAACGGCCAGACACATACATACAGCCAGCCATACACACACAACCATACATACAGGCAGCCATACACCTATACACACAGTTTACACTCAGCGCTCCCTCGCCGCATAAATATTAGTTGTGGGCCATAAGCCGGCCCGCGAGTTTGACATGGCTGCTGTAAATCTTAAATAAATCATCAGGACAATTTCAGGACAAGCTAGCTGAGGTAAGAAATGGAAATAGTTGATCTGGAGGAATTTTCCAAATGAGTTATTTTGGTTTGAAAGTGCCCTTCAACAAGTCACAGTTTAGTGAATAGCCCTATTAACATCACTGTCATTCTAAAACATGATTCTTACTCTGAGATCGCACTACAATAGGATTAGGCTAGCCCATTGACATTTTATATTTTGTGGGGAGATCTATTTGTTCTGAGGCTGCTGGCTTTAAAAGCAAATGGAATTGACATTCAGACATCCATGATATTTTATACAGTTAATATTATGACCTGTTTCTACCAGGTGGAACCCACTAAAATGACATGGGAACCCTATTTTGGGTCCCGTCCCAGTAACAGATCTGGAAGTGCAGTGCACATTGTTACCCTCAATGCTAAAAAACATGTACAGGAGGAAAAAGACAGAGAGAAAGGGGATGATATGAGGGAGATAAATATGAAGAGGATAGATGAAGTGAGGTGGTGGATGTGAGGGCGATGGAACACATTAGGCGGGATACAGACGTAGTATTATTAAGGGAAAATAAATGTGTTTTGAGTGACTGAATAAGGATGCTGATGATAAAATATTAAGTATAAAAGGTACGACTGTATAGCACTCATGAGACCAATGTGGAGATGTAGGTTAGGATGATATTTAAATTAAGTGAAATGAAGGATGATTATACCAAATAGATTGATGGCATGATTGAGGAGGGAAATCTACAAAACATTATTTTGGAAAGTTAAATAAGCAATTTACATTATAAATTTACATTATAAACAAATATCAACTGTGTCTCCCAAACACATTTATTTATAACCTGTTTAGTATTAACCACAGCATGTCAAATACCTGATTCCTGCCTGTTAGTAGACTACCAATACCATGAATCTATGCAGCTGACCATATCATATGGCTGGCTATGGATAAAGGTAGGTGGTAGTTGGAAGATTGTTAAAGAAACACTGCATTGGAAAAAAAAAAAAAGAGTAGATATACCTCCAGTGAAATCATACATGCATTTAATTCTGCATTTCTTTTGCAATGGGGGTAGAACTAAAAAAACGCCTGGAAAAGCTGCAGACCTTTTGTCTGCAGCCTTTGCAAGCCATCTTCCCTCTGTCCCCAGCACAGACTTTCAAATGTTGTACAGCTCAATGAGAAGAGGTGACTGATATGGAAAAAACCTCTCTGGTTGTCTGCAATAATAATAGTGGATTTCTATTAAAATCGGCACTTTTATAAACTGTCACAAACATAACAGACTCCAAAAGCAAGTTAAAGTGTTTCATGTGTGTGGAGTGGTTCTTTAATCAGATTAATCTATTTGATGTTTAAAGTATTTTACAAGCATTTTGATTTTCTTCCTCCCTTGTGCTATCAGACATTTGTTACCTGGCTTCTCTCTGTTGCTTGGCAATTTCTAAGTAGAGTGTGTTGAACAATGAAGGGTGTGTTATTCTTTTAACAGCTCAAGTTTGTGCTGTTATATCGAGGTGCTTTATGAAGACATTCTGGTGATATCGTCAGTGAAAGTGACATTTTTTTTCATTTTTCTCACACAAATGGCACTTACACGGACGATATAATTGTTATGATACGTTTTACAGTTTAACCCCTTAAGGACTGAGCCAAATGTACACGTTGTGATCAAAACAAAACGTAAACAAAAAGTTGAATTTTACCACATGACAGGAGGCTTCATATTTGCATATCTTTCTTTACTGAAAACTCCAGCAGCATAGAAACAGTAACAACCAATCAGAGAAAAGATATGGTGCCCATAAAAGGCCCTGTCTATGACATCACTTCCTCTTTCTTTGCTGCTCCAGCCTCAAACAGGTCAGAGTATTTTACCTCTCTGGTATACTCTTATTTGCTTTACCTTACACTTGTACTACTTACTTTTATCCCTACCACTACCTAGTCCTCTTATGCCTGTCCCTTACACCTTATTCTCTATTTTCCCCCTTTTGTGTTTTACATTGTTATTGCATGGCGGTCCGCGGGCGTCACGACGGCCCGTGTCGCGCTCGCCTCGCGGACCGGCCCTTCACTTATTCAGGGGGTTGTATGGGGACGGGTGGAGGGAGGCTAGGTCAGTTTCTGTATTTATTGTAATTTTTTTCCTTCGTTTTCGCCGCGCGACTGCGATCGTCGCACTCCTCCACGCGCGGGCGGCGGCCATCTTGTATCTCGCGGCTCGCGAGATACCCGACGGCCGCCTTCCCCGGTCGCTCGGCGGATCGGGAATCACCCGATCGCCGGGCTCCCTATATAATTCAATTCATCATCCTGATTACAGGGTATTTCTAAACGTCTGCCTTATGGTGCAGATGCTCATTAGTTATATCCCTTAGACTTTGAAAGTTGCACTGCTTTCACACGACTATACTAGATTTCTGCCTGGCACAGAGTCCTGCCATGATATTCCTGGATTATATGTAGACAAGCCTGCTATTCTTTAAAGGAGAATGACGGATTTTTCCTGTGAACTAAAATGGATCATACAAGCAAGACATGACATATTGTATGGTAGCTCAGTGGTTACACTGGGAATTTTTCTCCATGAGTTCAACTCCCCTGTACAGCAAGAGTTCAATCTGCTGTGTAATTACACACTGCCTAGAGGGTCATGTGTGCTGATATTCCTTAACGTTTCCCTGTTGTGATTTTTTGCCACAGTGTCTGCCAAACAAATATTTACATGCAGGCATTAAAGCCCTGCAGCTGGATTAACCCCTTCAGGGTTTCCCCTCTCTGGGCACATTAATTTATTGATACAATTGTAATTTTTATTCTCATGGATATATCTCTCATGGTGCCTTACACTGGATGATTATATGTTGAGCACGCACACAATCTATGTATTATTGTAAAGCCATACAATATCACAGTTGTTATACAAAACATAGGCTATACCTATAACAAGATCAACTATATCACTGTACCCCACAAAGGGCATTTGTATTACTGTACCCTACAAAGGGCATATTATATTATTGTACCCTGCAGAGGGTCATATTATATTACTGTACCTGACGGTGCAAATTTATGTGGGTGTCCTCTGGGTATTTTTTTTTTTTTTTTTTTTTTTTTCATGGCACACCACCTGGGGTGACCCCCCAGATATGCATGCAAGGTCATTCATAGACCATTACATTGATGTGGGTGTCCTCTGGGTATTTTTCATGGCACACCACCTGGGGTGACCCCCCAGATATGCATACAAGGTCATTCATAGACCATTACATTGATGTGGGTGCCCTCTGGGTATTTTTCATGGCACACCACCTGGGGTGACCCCCCAGATATGCATGTGAGGTCATTCATAGACCATTACATTGATGTGGGTGTCCTCTGGGTATTTTTCATGGCACACCACCTGGGGTGACCCCCCAGATATGCATGTGAGGTCATTCATAGACCATTACGTTGATGTGGGTGCCCTCTGGGTATTTTTCATGGCACACCACCTGGGGTGACCCCCCAGATATGCATGCAAGGTCATTCATAGACCATTACGTTGATGTGGGTGTCCTCTGGATTACCACGGCACGCCACCCGGGGTGAACCCCGATGGAATGCACAAAGTCCTACGCCTCAACTTTATCACTGATTACTGCATACATATATGGATGTTTAAACACTGCCTGGCAGTTTTACATTAAAGTAACAGTACCACCTTACTGGATACGATTTGCAGGCAGGATCACGAGTGAACTGAGTGTATTGCGGAGTACCCTTCACAGGGATACATATCTGTACATTTACCGTACCTGGCGTACATATTGAACGTGGGTGTCCTCTGAGTAAATTTTCATGGCACACCACCTGGGGTGACCCCCAGACATGCATGCAATACTTGTAAGGTGCCAACAATTATAATGTGGGTGTCCTCTGGGTTACCATGGCACACCACCTGGGATGACCCCAGTCGAACACACTGCCCTGCGGCTGCAGACCTTATGGAGACAGGTCCCACGCACTTCTATAATAAGCCTGTATAGTTACATCCGTGCATACAGCTCTGGCGTGCCTTTATGGTGAACTCGGCTAACCGGACCAACACTACCGGTCAATCGCGCCTACGCCACAGCTCCCTATAACCGGATTAAACTAATGGAGGTGACCCCTCTACACTTGACACAAGTATTTCATACACTCAGACAATCTGATGCAGGCAATTCAAGCCGCTTTACCTGGGTGACCCCCAGTGCTACCAGGAGTCTAGCACCCCTACGTGCTGACCCTCAAACACTACTCCCACTGACTACCACTATCTCCCAACAGGACGAGAACGGGTCATGGAGAACACTCTCAACCCCCTGGGACTTCCAGGCATTGATAAACGACGCAGTAGCGGCCTCAGTGGAGAAGGTTTTCTTATTATGAACTCTGCCCCAAATTGCTTGCTGGAGACCTCAGCAGCAAGGTAGCGTGGCCGAGCGGTCTAAGGCGCTGGATTTAGGCTCCAGTCTCTCTGGAGGCGTGTGTCCGAACCCCAGCCCCACGAGCCTTCATGTCACAACGGCAAGGGAAGGGCTCCAACCCCCCTGCCACTAAGGTCTAAGGCAAGTCGCCCTTCGAACAGACCAAGTAGACGGAACACCGGGAATCCGCGACCCTGTCCACAACAATCTTCCGACAAAGAAGACTACTATCCACCACGCACGTTGGACATAATAGATCACTCACACAAAGACAACTCGCCATCTGAGGAAGTAGAACGTGAGAACGACTAGTATTCGGCCCAGAAGCACAAGTCCTACTATTTGACGGCGGGAACTTACCCACCACACTAACTTTAACCCAAACCTCGCTGAAGCAAATCCTCCACACCCTTCGGGGAAAGGTGTTTTTGGGAGGACTGGTCGGTAGCGGAACCGAACCACCAACTGCTTCATCTACGAGTG